>NW_016805426.1:1128027-1171923 GCF_001698545.2 Rhinopithecus bieti
AAAAAAAAGTTTTTTTTTTTTTTTTTTTTTTTTTTTTTTTTCTCAGAGACGGAGTCTTGCTCTGTTGCCCAGGCTGGAGATCTTGGCTCACTACAAGCTCCGCCTCTCAGGTTCAGGCCATTCTTCTGCCTCAGCCTCCCGAGTAGCTAGGACTACGGGTACCTGCAACCACGCCCGGCTAATTTTTTGTATTTTTAGTGGAGATGGGGTTTCACTGTGTTAGCCAGGATGGTCTCGATTTCCTGACCTTGTGATCTGCCCGCCTCGGCCTCCCAAAGTGCTAGGATTACAGGCGTGAGCCACCGCGCCCGACTGAAAAGAGTTTTAAGAGCAGGTGAAGCACGGGCTGATTCTTTAAGGATATGTGTCAGGTGGACAAAAGGGCAAGGAAAACCCAGGTGTGAAGGTATGTATGCATACGTATTATAGAACTGTTCAGCAGTATTAGTTTATTGTTATGATTGTTGGTGCTAATGTTGTCCTTGCCTTTGAGGGCTTATAACATCATTGGGAAAATGTGATGATTAAACACGGAAAATGCCACAGAAACAACAATAGCAACAATTCCAAGCTGTGCTCTTGAGGGCTAGGGGCCTGTTAGGAAATAATAATAAAGAAACAACAGATAATGTTTTCTGAACATTTACTATATATGGTGGAATATAATACCTTCGACAGATCTTTTGGTTGAGTGTATTTATAGGTAAGCTGATTCCTCAGTCTGAACCTTATTTGCCATTAAGACTACCCCATACAGTGGAGTTGGGAAGGCAGGAGATTAGATGCAGGTGAAATCCTAATCCTAAAGGAAGGGGAGGTAAAAGAGAAAAGCTAGACTTTTTCTGTTCCTGGATACATTATAGTATCAGGAGTAGGACAGGATGGAGGCAGAGTGAGCAGGTAATAGATACTTAATTCATTTATATTTAATGTACTAATATTTACTTCTACCATCTAATTTTATGCTCTTTAATTGTCCTGAAATTTCTTTGTCCTTTATGCTGTTTTTAAGGGGAGGGATTAATTAGTTTTTTTTATTCTACTTTTTTCCCCTCCAGTAGTTAGAAAGTCATATATTTCTATTCACTTACTGCTTACACTAGAAATTATAATACTCATACTTAATATGTAAAATTCTAACCATTTATCAATATCTTTGTCCTCTGGTGCACCAGATTATATTTCCTTTTGTAATTCTTAGGATTTGTCAGACATACTGAATCTGTAGATTGATCTCTATCATCATGACAAAAAATTCAGAGACAATCTTTTTAAATGCCTCTGTGATATTTTCTTTTTCTCCTGTTGACTCTGTTCAATTCTCTTTTCTTTTAGAACTATGATTAGCTTAATGCTTTACTTTCTTTGTTTGACATGACACTTGTTCTTTTTTTCACATTTTCATCCTCTTTAACTCTCTGGATTATCTTCTGCATAATTTCTTCAGAGAAACTCTCCAATTCATCAATTCTCTTTTCAGCTGTGTCCAATTTGCTATTAAACTTGTTTATTCACTTTGCTTTAAAATATTTTAGTTTTTGTTTCTAGAAATTTCTTCCCCCATAGCTTCATGTTGGTTTTGTGTCCTGCAACTTTACTGAATTCATTTATTAATTGGTTCTAATAGATTTTTGGTGGAGTCTTTAGGGTTTTCTACAAATAAGATCATGCTGATCTGAAAATAGGTACAATTTAACTTCTTTTCCATTTTGGATGACTTTTATTTCTTTCCCTTGCATACTTGCTCTGGCTAGGACTTCCAATACCATGTTGAACAGAACAGGGCTTGTTCTTTACTTGTTCCAAATCTTAGAGGAAAAGCTTTCAACTTTCCCCCGATGTTAACTGTGGGTTTTTCATATATGGACTTTATTGTGTACATTCCTTCTATAACTAATTATTTGTTGAACATTTTTTATCATTAAAGAATGTTGAATTTTGTCAATTTTTATGTGTCTATTGAAATGATTAATTTCATTGATTCATTAGCTTATGTTGAACCATCCTTACACACATGGAATGAATCTCATTTGATCATAGTGAATGATTTTAATTTGCTGTTGAATTTGATTTTGTTGAGAATTTTTGTGTGTATGTTCAGATACATTGGCCTATAGTTTTTAATTTTTTTGTAGTGTCTTTGTCTGGCTTTTGTACTGGGATAATATTGCTCTTGTAAAATGAGTTTGGAAGTATTCCCTCCTCTTCAATTTTTGGAAGAGTTTGAGAAGAATTAATATTCTTTAAAGGTTTGGTATAATTCAGCAGTGAAGCCAGTAGGTCCTGGGCTTTTCTTTCTAAGTTATCCAATTTGTTAGTGTATAATTGTTCATAATAGTCTCTTGTGATCTTTTGTATTTCTGTTGTATCTGTCATAATGTCTTCCTTTTTTTCTGATTTTGTTTTTTCTCTTTTTTCTTAGTCTAACTAAAAGTTGGTTGATTTGTGTTTATCTTTTGAAAAAGCCAACTCATAGTTTCATTGCTCTTATTCCTGCTCTGATATTTATTGTTTCTGTTTTTGTTCTTTTAGTTCATTGAGGTGAGTTGTTTATTTGAGATCATTATTCCGTTTTGACATAGACATTTGTTGCTGTAAACTTCCCTCATAGGATTGCTTTTGTTGTATTACGTAAGTTTTGGTATATTGTATTTCAATTTTCATTTTTCTCAAAAAATAAAAAAATTAAAATTTTTTTCATTGATCCATTTGTTCTTCAGGAGCATGTTGTTTAATTTCCATGTATTTGTGAATTTTCCAAAGCTTCTCCTGTTGTTGATTTCTAGTTTTATACCATTGTGGTCATAAAAGATACTTGATATGATTTAAATCTTCTTAAATTTGTTAAGACTTGTTTTGTGGCCTAACATATCTGTCCTGAAGAATGTTCCATGTGTAGTTGAGAAGAATGTGTATTATGTAGCTGTTGAATGGAATATTTTCTGTATGTCTGTTAGGTCCATTTGATCTAGAGTGTACTTTAAATTCAGTATTTCTTCATTAATTTTCTTTCCATTGCTATCAATGGGGTGTT
Organism: Rhinopithecus bieti; assembly: GCF_001698545.2. Taxonomy (NCBI): domain Eukaryota; kingdom Metazoa; phylum Chordata; class Mammalia; order Primates; family Cercopithecidae; genus Rhinopithecus; species Rhinopithecus bieti. Next base: position 1,131,062 of record NW_016805426.1, read on the forward strand.
GTCCTCTACTATTATTGTATTGAAATTTATCTCCCTTAAGATCTGTTAATACTTGCTTTATGTATTTAGGTGCTCCAACATTGGGATTGGCTGTGTATATATATAAAGTTGTTATATCCTGTGGCTGAAGTGACTCTTTTATCATTACATAATGACCTTCTTGAGTTTTTTGTACAATTTTTGACTTAAATTCTATTTTATCTGATCTAAATATAGCTATTCCTTCTCTCTTTTGGGTTTCATTTGCATGGAATAGCTTTTTCCATGAAATCACTTTGTGTGTGTGTGTCCTCACAGGTGAAGTGAGTCTCCTGTAGACAGCACATAATTGGTTTGTTTTTAAAAAATTATTCAGTCACTGTGTAGTTTTTACTGGAGAATTTAATCAATTTATATTCAAGGTAAGTATTGATAGGTAAGAACTTACTACTTTCATTTTGTTAATGGTTTTCTAGTTGTTTTGTAAATCCTTTGTTCCTTTTTTTGCTATATTCCTTTGTATTTTTTTCTAGTGTTTTGATTTCTTGCTTTTTTATGGTTACCATGAAACTTACAAAAACCATCTTGAAGTATAAAAGGTTATTTTAAGCAGATAACTTTGATTGCAAGAAAAAACAAAATATAAGATAAAACTGTACACTTTTAGTCCACCTCTTGCCCAATATTTTGAATTTTTGATGTAATTAATTCAAATTAATTTAAATTTAATTTGAATTTTTGATGGCATAATCTTTATATGACATGTCTTTCAACAAATTATTGTAGCTACTATTATTAGTGTAAATAGTTTTGCCTCTAAACCTTCATACTAACGATATAATGTTTTACACACAATCATTACAGTATTAAAGTATTCAGAATTTGACTGGGTACTTAGTTTTACCAGTGATTTTTATTGTTTTTGTATTACTCATTAGTATCATTTTCTTTCAGCTTGAAGAACTCTCTTTAACATTTCTTGTATGACAGGTCTAGTGGAGATTAACTTTTAACTTTTTGTTTGTCTAGAAAAATCTTGATCTCCATCTACTTCATTTCTGGAGGACAGCTTTGCTGGGTACAGTGTTCTTGGTCAACAGGTGTTTTGTTTGTTTGTTTTTTCCCCCTTCAGCACTTTGAATATATCACTATATCATTCTGGTCTTTCTTGGCCTATAAGCCTTCTGCTGAGAAATCTGTTGATAGCTGTGTTGGAACTTCCTTATACATTATTTGCTTCTTTTACCTTGATGTTTTTAGAATCCTCTCTTTGCTTTGGTTTTTGACAGTTTGATTATGTCTTGGGGTAGTCTTGTTTGGATTAAATCTGCCTGGAGATCTTTGACCTTTCTATACTTGCATATTTACATCTTTCTTCAGGTTTGGAAAGTTTCCTGTGATTATTTTTTAAAATGAGCTTTCTACCTCTTTATATTTTTCTTCTCTTAAATTCTTATGACTTGAATTTTGGTCTTCTGATGTTGTCCCCTAAGTCCCATAAGCTTTTCTTATTTTCATTCTAATTTTCCTCTGACAATATTTTCAAATAACTTGTCTTTGGGCTCACAGATCCTTTTCTTCTGCTTGATAAATTCTATTGTTGATACTCTGTATTGCATTTTACATTTCACTTACTGTATTTTTCAGCTCCAGGACTTCTGTTTCTTTAAAAAATTACTTCAATCTCTCTGTAGACTTCTTGTTCTGATAACTTATTATTTTCCTTATTTTATTGAATTGTTTATCTGTATTTTCTGGAAGTTCACTGAGCTTCCTTAAAAGAGCTATTTTCAGTTCTTTCTCAAGCAGTTCATACATTTCCATTTTTTTAGGGCCAGTCACTGGCATTTTATCACTGTGGTGATGTCATGTTTTCCTGATTGTGTTTGATCCCAGTGATTGTGCATTGATGTCTGCAAATTTGAAGTAGGTACTTATTTCATTCTTTGCCCAGGCACTTCATCTGGGAAAGCCTTTCAACAGTCAGTTCATCCAAAGATTCTGGGCAGGCTATCTGGCATGGTTGTAAAGCTTGGGGATACTGGGGCTGGTGTACCACTGGAGCAGGCCAGAAACCTGGGGTCACTAAGGCTTGCCTGCCACTGAGGGCAGTCTAGATCACAGGGTCACTGAAGTTGGCTTGCCCTGTGTCCTGCCTGGTGCTTGGGTGGGTATAAAGGTTCAGTCTGCAGGTACCAGTCTGGGGTCTGGGGCTATGTGGGCCTGTCCAATGCTGAGTTTTACTGTGACAGGACCAGAGTTGGAGACGAAGGCAAAGTCCTGTACTCACTCTTCTCTCTTTTCACCAAATGAATGACATCTCTCTCCATACTGTGCTGCCTGGGTTTGGGGAAGGAATGATGTGGGAAATGTAAAACTGTCCTTCCTACCCCCTTTAGTGTATTTTTTCTTATTATTGTGCTATGCCAGGTGTTGCAATCTCCTCATGTGGTTTCCTCAGCTCTTGTAAATTATTTTTGTGTGTAAATAGTTGTTCAAATTGATGTTTCTGCAGAGAGATAATCACTGGAGAGTTTTCTTCCACCATCTTGCTCTGTCCCTCTCTTCTAAACAGATATATTTCTAATGGAAACTTTCAGGAAATACATAATAAGGAACACAACATTGATGTTCCAGAGGAAATCAGACTTAATTGCCTTCAGGGTAAACAGATCAATATCTTACTCTAGGACTAGAGTCTGGGAGTACAAACCAGAGGAACATTAGTATTTTTACAGTATCTACACTTCCTTGGATTTTTCCCACAGAATATTAATATAGGAAGTTCACACTCAAGAGAAAATAGGCTGACTCCAAGAAAATCCAAGCTAGGGCATTACTTGAATAAGGCTTTATCTCCATTCATGGGCTAAGTAAGTTCAAGTGTGCACATCCATCCCAGAACTTCAGAGACTGCCTATCTCAGACTCTAGTGAGAGGAATAAGAGATAATGGAAGAACTTTATTTAAGACATAGAGGCCATTTTTGGAAACAAGCATTTGGATAGCAAAGAATTGAATCAGACAAATTAGAAATGAAGGAAGAGGACATAGAGTACTAGGCTAATATTTTTATAAGCTTAAGATGATAACATTTCAGGTCCTCATAGTAAAATATTTTACCTCTTCCTTCTTTATGATACTTTTAACTTTTTACCTGTGTTATAATTTTTTATATCAATTTCTCTCTGTCAGGTTCTAAGCGCCTCACAGGTAAGATAAACATAATTACAGTATTAACTTAAATTCAAGTGGACATTCATGCTACCAATTATTAACACACATAAAATATATAGCCAACAGGTATACTCTTTAATGTTCATGGTCTGGTAACTACTGCTGAGGACTCTCAGTGATTTAAAAAAAAAGGGCTTAAGGCCCAAACTCTCATGAAAATGTCTGAAATGATCCCTGTAGAAAAGGAATTGAAGTAGATAGGGTTATTTTGTGGCAATTGACCCATGAAATTCAATTGATTTCAATTAAACCATCCTATTATGTTTTAAAAAAGACAGTATAAAAATATACTCTCTAGCTGTATTGGAAGAGAATTTTAAAGGACTACTTTTGGTACACAGTTGGTATTCTTAAGAAATCATGCCAGAGGAACAACAACAGAGGTAGCACCTCAACTCTTGTTGGGCTATGCAGCGATTCTAGGAGATTTCAAGCCCTTGGCAGCTAGCTGTTCTGCTTACTGTTTCAGGTCACTATGAACTCTAGAAGGGTTTTAAACCTTTTCACTTCAAGTACTGTTCTCACCTTTCATTCAAAGTGATAATATCAGAGGAATATGTAGCAGCCAGTTAAAATTAATTTATCCATGTTAAAAGGATATTTGCTTGGAAGAAAGCTACAGACTGATTTCCTGCTGGTTCAATCTTACCCATTGCTAAAACCAGAAATCTCTACACTATCCTCAAAAACATGCATCTTTTTATTCTTGACTGTCAATTTTACTTGCAAAATGCCTGTCATGTCTGTGCCCACCTATCCTTTTTTGCTGCCACTATTTATTTCAAACCTTTGTCATCTCTTACATGGACTCTTGCAGAAAACATCTGATGTTAGCTATACCTTCCTTTAATTCATGTGCTGTGCTTAACCATAGCTTGTGTCAGATCACAGCCCCAAGGAACACCTTCAATGCTTTGCCCAGAGGATCAAGTGTTAAGTGTCTTAGCATGATTTTCAAGGCCTTGAGCAATCTGAGACCAGTGTACTTTGCTGACTTTTCCTCCTGGGAGGCCCTGATGACCTTATGTCCTGGTCACACTTGATATTGCACCAATTCCTTCCTATGTCATGTACATTCATGCTTCTGTGACTTTGTTCAACCTGTTTCCTCCACCCAGATTATTGTTCTCATTCTCCTTGCCTGGTGGAAGGCCATTCATCCTTTAAGACCCAGCCAGGTGGAATGGAACTTGCACAAGCTCCCTTATCTAACATGGTAGACACCAGCAATCAGCTGATTAATCAAAAGAGTCAGTCAGTCAGTTAAAGAAGGAAATAAAAAAATAAATAAAACCAACAGAGTAAAACGTTCTCACTTAAAACATAAGAACATTCATTTATTGACCCTTTGGTGGAAGACTTTTTGAGTGTGGTTTCTCTGATTGAAGTTCTTCAGACTTTCTTCATAGAGTTCTGTCAGAATGTTTATTTCCTTTTCTAGTTTGGGTTTCTTATAAAGGAGTGAGAATTTAAGGGTGCTTGAAAAACAATCTAATTGCAGAGTTTTAGGCTTTTATGATTTCACCCCCCATCTTTTACAATGGTGTCATTTACCTCTAGTTAAACAGCATTAAAAAATCAATTTTGCGCACCGATGGTAATGTACTTAATACCCTGAACTGCATACATAAACATGGTTAAGATGGTGTCTTAGTCAGCTCTGACTGCCATAACAAAATAGCACAGACTGGGTGGCCTAAACAACAGACATTTATTTTCTCACAGTTCTGGAGGCTAGAAGTGACACATCGAGGTGCCGGTCAAGTCAATTTCAGGTGAGGCCTCTCTTTTCGGCTTGCAGATAGTGCCTTCTTTCTGTTCTCACATGGCAGGGTGGAGTTGGGGAGTGCTCTCAGATGTCACTTCTCATAAGGACACTAATCCTATTGGATCAGGGCCCCACCCTTAGGACCTCATTGAACCTTAATTACTTCCGCAGAGGTCCCAGCTTCAAATACAGCCACCCTGGGGGTTAGGCTTCTATACAGGGATTTTGGAAAGACACAAACATTCAGCCCATAACAGATGGTAAATTTTATGTTATATGTATTTTACCATCATTCAAAAAAAAAAAAAAAAGAAGCTGCCAATTGCCAATTGTTTTCTGAAATTATATATATATATGTGTCTGTGTGTGTGTGTGTGTGTGTGTGTGTGTATATATAATTATATATATATATAATATATATAATATAATATATATATACACACACATATCACTTTGCCTAACTGGGTCATTTCAAAGCACTCAGCTTAGTTTTTATGGAAACAACTCTCTTTTGTGTTCATGTTTCATACATCATGGAATGTTTTGCTAAAATAGCCTCCATAGGTTTGAGAACCACTGTCATTGACTCTGGTAGAGATAGCACCCCAGTGTGTGCCTCTGAAGATAAACTTCCTGGCAGTGAACTGCCAGTATGCTCCAGGCACGACTGAGTCTATTTTACAGAGTCCATGGAGAGCTGTCATTACTCTGTGAGTCTGTGAAGTGGAGGCCACTTGACAGTTTCTGCTGGGATGCTTCTGATGCCCTCAGCATGTGCATGATCCACAAATAGCTTGCTGTCAGTGTTTTCCCAATGAGGGATGACTTTGCATTGCATCTCATGTGTGTGTGCTTGACATCCTTAAGATACAGTGAAGTTTTGGAAGAAAGTCTAATTTTAAAAGTTGGGTTAGATTTTGGCTATAATGATGTTATACAACAAATGACTGAAATCTCAGTGACTTTGTAACAGTAGTCATTTATTTCACACTCATTGGTCAGCTGGTCATTATTTGGCTGACCATGGCACCAGAACAAAGCCAAAAGGGTGTTCTCCAGGGGTGCTCTTTTTAGGCCACAGTGGGAGCCCAGCCAATGCCCTCCTTCAGTGATTGGTAAAAATTTCTCCCCGAGATCCCATGCTGTTCTATCCTGAACAGCTTTGGATGTTTATTTTCTGATTCTATCTCTATTTTCTCTCTTCTGTTGACACGTTCCTAACTTGAAGACATTACAGCCCTGGCAGGGGAGAACAAACATTTCCCGTTCCACTCTCCTAGGTTCAATGACTTGAGCCCAAGAATCAAACTGATAAAAGGCAGATTAACAAGAGGAAGAAAAAAACAATTTAAATTATGTATGTATGTACAAGAACTTACAAGGAAAAACATGGCTCAAGGAGGCAGCCAGTTGATTGAGGCTTATGTATCATCTTAGACTAAACACAGTAAAAAGGGGTCTTGGGCTTCTGAGTGGGGAGGCAAGTTATGAGAAGGGGAGGGGAGGAGACATAGGGGCAAATAAGTTTGTCTTTTTAGGCAGGTAAGTCTCTCAGGTGATGAGAGTGGAGAGTAACTCTCTTGCTGGTATGGGGACACCTTTACAAGTGGAAATTTCCATTATAAATGTAAATTTCCTTTACAGGAGGGGAAATTTATATACTCCAGTTTTAGGGAGTAAGGGAAGAAGTAAAGACCTTGTCCTGCAATCAACATGATTGTTTTAGCTCAAAACAATCCATATGCCTGTTAAAGCAAACTAAATATGGCCTGAGAAGGACTCCATATTTCTATATTTGAGTCCTCATGGATGAACTGCAACCTAGCTTAACATCCCTCAGAAAAAATGGAAAAGCTAGCTTAATAGTATGCACCTGTAACAATGGCTGAGTGTTGGCCAATCCCAGTGGTCATGCTTCAACCACTCATAGACTGCTGAATATTCAAACTGTGTTCAAACAAGGCAAACGCCGAGCCCTAACCACTCTCACTGATTCTGTGCCTCACTTCTGATTCCTGTATATCACTTTACTTCTTTCATCTATAAATTTGTTTTGACCATGAGGCACCCCTGGAGTCTCTATGAATCTGTTGTAATTCTGGGGGCTGCCCAATTCGTGAATCGTTTGTGAATCATTCATTCCTCAGTTGAACTCCTTTAAATTTAATTCTACTGAAGTTTTTCTTTTATCATGCCAATGAGGCCTAATTTCCCATGGCATTTCTGGTGCCCTTCTCCCTCTGCATAAGGTGCAATGTGGTGTGCACAAGGTTGATTTAATTCTTTCTTTCTTGAGTACTATCTCTGCCAGTGCATCATGAGCTTCTGATATGTATAGCACAGAGTGTGGGGTTGCTTATCAGTCTCTGCAGTGATGCACCAAAAAAGACCCATCTCATAGAAAAATGAAAGTTAAATGAGAGAGAAATAATTCTTTAATACCCTCCTACAACCTGTCTAAAATGAACACCTCCCTTTTCATACATGTGGCTAAATGGAAATGCCTTAGGAGAGGTTACACACTGATTTAAATTCACCCTAGAATATAAATGATATCTTTTAGATTTTAGTTTTGATCAGTGTGTTAGTGCATTCTCACATTGCTATAAAGAAATAGCTGGGACCACATAATTTATAAGAAAAGGAATTTAATTGGCTCATGGTTCTGCAGGCTAGGCTTCCTGTATAATCTGCACCAGCACCAGCATCTGCTCAGCTTCTGGGGAGGCCTCAGGAAGCTACAATCATGGCAGAAGGCAAAGGGAAACAGGCACATTACATGGAGAAAGCAGGAGCAAGATGGAGGGGAAGGCACCATACACTTTTAACAACCAGATCTTTCGAGAACTCACTACCATGAGAACAGCACCAAGAGGATGGTGCTAGATTATTCGTGAGAAATCCGTTCCCATGATCCAATCACCTCCCACCAGGCCCCACCTTCACATTGGGGATTACATTTTGACATGATATTTGGTGGGGGACAACATCTAAACTCTCTCAATCAGTAACTACAAATGGGAGAATGAGGTGTTAGGACACTCAAAGATGAATTAACTTGTTAGAAGTGGCACACTGGCCACTGAGCTTTTACTATGTGCAAGGATGGTACGGGGGTCCTGTAAGAGAAGGTGGGCCATAAGGGAGAAGAGAGGGGTGCAGGATTGAGCAGCTGTGGCTCCTAAATTGTCATCATCATTTTCATAGCTATGGTAATCACCAACCCTGTTGAATAAAAGCCATCTTGTCCAAGAGGTATATAGTCCAAGCAATTCAAAGACCCTGAGACAGTCCTGTCACTGAAACCCAGATTTTTTTCAGGTGGTCCTGAAAATGCTCATTGCTCTAGACCTTTGCTGTTTTCAAGTCTTGGGTACATAGCGACCCCTGTATCCACAGTAGGTATAGCTGGTTTCTTTGTGTTTTGCCATTTTATTCTGTATTGTGTAGTATGTATGACCAGACATTAGTACTAGACGAAAGAAGCTTTAGAGATGTTGAACGCTTCCCTTTACAGTTGAAAAAGGTCAAGCTAGGGAGTTAAGCAATTTGTCCCAAATACCCCAACCAGTTAATGGCTGTGGAAGAATGAGAATTACTGCCTGTCTTACTAACACCTCTTTCTAAGGAAACTGGCTTATCTGCAGGTAGCCATCTTGGGAAACTCGTGACCCCAATTCCCTGTGACAGTCCATTGAACCAGCATGTCATCTGACCCATGTACAGTCGATCTTTTGATTTATTCACAACCTTTGACACAGGACCTTGGCCAATCAGATTTCCCCCCTTAGAAATGTGAACCAAGAAACGGAAGCTGAAATTGCTAATGTCATAATACGGAGGGCATTTGCATGGCTATGGTGAAGCATGCAGTTGAGACTGGGAGGGAGCCTGAATTGTAAAAGAGAGAGTAAAGGGAACAGGGCACACTCAGCAAGCAAAAGTCCTAGAAGGAGCAACCACATGGCCCACGTGAGAGAGGAATTAGCCTGGGCTTCTGTCAGAGGCGTTCGAAACAGAGCGACTTCATCTTGAGTGAGGGCTAGGAAAATGGGGCTGAGACTTGCTGGGCTGCACTCCCAGAAAGTTAGGTATTCTTGGCCTCTAGATGTTTATGGTTAAGGGAACAGATGGATAATATTTACTAAATAGACCTAGACTTAGGAGTTTCCTTATATCCCAATATCTTGAGAACAGAAGCATTCCTAATTTTGCCTTAAAGATGATAATATTGATTCTTGCAAAATACAATAATTAAGAAAATTAATCCTTTATCACAAATCCTTGTAGCAGAACACATCTCCCCGTAATCTATTTTTTATCCTATATATAAAAAATATTGTACCTAGGGTGAACACATTCTTCCTCTTGCTTCCAGGAACACCGTACTCTGCCTATGGATGAGCTATTCTTTCACCACTTCACTTTCTTAATAAACTTGCTTTAACTTTACAGACTTGCCCTGAATTCTTTCTTGTGCGAGATCAAGAACCCTCTCTTGGGGTCTGGATCAGGACCCCTTTTCCTGTAACCCTTCCATGGTTCCTGGGGCTGCTCTGATTCCAGCTCCAGTTCCAGCAAAAGCCCATTTGCACCCAGCCAGCCCCCTTCTTAAATGAAAGATAATTTTGACATCTATTTCTTGCTACCAGCAGATGCTGACCGGGACATGACAGAGCCAGGACTAGCTGCTAGGTCTCCTGGCTCCCAGCTTATGTTCTTTTCCACTATACTTTACTGTGTCCTGCATGCCTCCTAGAGTTTTTTAAAGCCTGTTGAGGGCCAGGAATAGTTTATTTAACTTGGAATGCCTTTAACTTCCTGGACTTTACTCCATAAAAATTGATTGACCTGAATTTAATTATCGGTAATTCCAAAATCATGAGTACTGTCCTTTCTGAATTTATTTTTCTAGAATATAAGCTTTTTTCCTTGCTAGAAGTACCAACACTTTACAATATTTTCAAGTGAACAATTTATGCTGTAGAAGAAATTGTTGGCTGTAGGGTAGGTGCCCCTGGCCAAAGGAAGAGCACTTTTTTTCTGGCTGTGCTCAGCCATCCTGGGCTGTGAATGATGGGAGAGTTGCTCTGCTCTGAATCACAAATTCAGGGCTTTCCTTGATGCAGTTCTCAACTCACAGGCTTCTTCATCTTGCAGATAACTACAACTATCTACCTGTGAGAGTTTCGGGGAAAGTTCATGAAAGTTGTGATGCTTACAGTTTTATAATTCAGCAAATCATTTTGCTGAAAGAGACTTCTTCAGGAGATAAATTATCTCGTTATTGTACTGTCTCAGTTATTTATTGCTGTATAATAAATCGTCCCAAAGCTTAGTGGCTTAAAACAACTCTTTATTACCTAACACAAGTCTATGGCTGGCTGTGTTCAGCTGGGATGTTCTTCTGCTCCACATGGGCTCGCCTGCACTGGAACATCCAGCAAGGCTCACTCACATGGCTTCTTAGTGGCTGTCAGCCGAGAACCATACAGTTGTGCCAAATGTCTTAGTTCTCATCCACAGTGCATCTCTGGGGGCTTCTCACAGTGTATTCACTGGGTCCCTCCAGGGAGTGTTCTAAGAGACAGAAGCCTCAGATCTCTTAAAGCCCAACTTTGCGGGTGACACGGCATCAATGGCTGCCATAGTCTACTGATCAAAAGAAGTCACAGGCCAGCCCAGATTTAAGGGAATGGGAGACAGACCATAACTCCGAGTGGAAGAAGTGGTAACACTGCCATTTTTAACCAGCCATAGTTCTTGATGACAATTTCCTAATGGAAAAGACCTTTCTTCCGCAGGACTCTAGAATAACGTTTATCGGGTGTTCATGTGCAAAGAATCATCCCGCGATCTTGTTAAAATGTAGGTTCTGATTCAGTAGGTCTGGCGTGAGGCTTGAGAACCTGCGTTTCTAACAAGCTCCCAGGAATGTAGCAGGCACCTACAGAGCAGTTAAAAGAGATTTCTCCCACCCCTTCCTTCTGCTCTAGAAAAATGCTCCAAATACTGAAAACATCTGGAGAGAAGCAGAAGAAGATGGTAGAAGCTGAGGCCCCACAGTGGAGCAATTTTGATTTCTATTGATTTTACAAAGACACTACCCCATAGAAATGGCAAAATCAATGTTGGCAACTTACGTGGATAAAATGTAACTGTCAGGTGGAAAATAAAACCTGGGCAAACACTAAGTGTGTCCCCTGAACCGTCTTAAACGTGGTTTGTGTATACCTGACATTGGCAAACTTTTAACAGTGAGCCTTATGGTCTTTACCAATTTCAGGTGCTCCATTCCCCAACCCTACCCCACTTCTTCAAGTCAGTTCAGTAAATAGTTACTGATCCCTTATTCAGAAGAAAGCACTGTATTGGACACTGTAGGTGCAGAGAGAAGACAGCCCAGCATTCTTTCTCTACAGAACATGATACTTTGGCAGGGAGACCAGTGACATACATAAGTCCCCATCAGTTCATTAAGTGTTTATTATTGCAACAAAACGCGTATGACTTTTGAGGAATTCAATGACGGGTAGGATCAGGGAATGGGAGTTGTGAAAGTTCTTTCTTTCTTTATATATTTATTTATTTAGAGATAGGGTTTTGCCCTGTACCCCCCAGGCTGGAGTGCAGTGGTGTGATCATAGCTCACTGCAGCCTCGACTTCCCAGGCTCAAGCAATCTTTCCAATTCTGCCTCCTGAGTAGCTGGGCCTACAAGCCTGTGCCACCATACCCAGCTAATTTTTAAATGTTCTGTAGAGCTGGGGTCTTGCTATGTTGTCCAGCTGCCCTTCTGGGCTCAAGTGATCTTCCTGCCTTGGGCTCTCAAAGTACTGGCGTTAGAGGCATGAGTCACTGCACCTGGCCAAAATTTTTTTTATTTTTTAATTGATGCGTAATAGAGGTATATAGTTTTGGGGTACATGTGACAATTTAATACATTCATATGATTTGTAAAGATCAAATCAGTGTACTCGAGATATCCATCACCTTAGATATTTGTCTTTTATGTTAGAAACATTTGAATTCTTCTCTTCTATTTGAAACACACAACAGATTGTTACAAACTGTAGTCATCCTACCGACCTAACACTAGGTCTTGTTTCTCTTAACAAGCTGTATATTTGTACCCATTAATCATCTTTTCTTCACCCCCTTTTCCCCCTACCCTTCCTTAGCTGGGTAACCACCAATCTACTTTGTATCTTCATGAGATCACCTTTATAGCTCCCACTTATGAATGAAAACATGCAGTATTAGAAGGGCTATTTTAGAAGAGGTTTAGAGGCTGTGTAGGAGTTTTCCAGGAGAAGGAGGAGGATGGAAGAAGGAAATCACAGTAGGCAGAGAAAACTTGAGTGAGAAAGTAAAAGCCTGGGTCAGGAGGACAATGAATGGCCCAGGAGGGTAGGCCACGTGCTGGGGCTGGTGGGAGATGCGTGTGGAAACTGCAGTGCTTTGCAGGCCAGGCTAAGGAGTTTTGCCTTCATCTGGAAGATGATGGGAGAACTATCAAAGGGGTCAGAGAAAGGATGCTGCCAGTCTCCGCTGCCCCACTGAGTTAAGCAGCCTAGTTCATGCTGTTCATGCTGATAGCCATGCTTGCTCCCCCTCTCACAGCTCCTCTCCCACTGCTGCCCCCATCTATCTACTGAAGACCTCAGGTATTAGTCCATTCTCACACTGCTATAAAGATACTACCTGAGACTTGGTAATTAATAAACAAAAGAGGTTAAATTGACTCACAGTTCTATATAGCTAGGGAGGCCTCAGGAAACTTACAATTATGGCAGAAGGTGAAGGGGAAGCAAGGCATGCCTTACATGGCAGCGGGAGAGAGATAGAGTGAAGGGGGAACTGCCAAACACTTTTAAACTATCAGCTCTTGTGAAAACTCACTCACTATCTAGAACAGCATGGGTGAAACAATCCCCAAGATACAATCACCTCCTACCATGTCTCTCCTTCAATACCAGGGGATTAAAATTCGAGATAAGATTTGGGTGGAACAAAGAGCCAAACCATATCACCTTGCTAGTCTTTAGATACCAATTTACCTTCCCCAGGCAGCACAGCAAATGTAGTGCTTTCCTCCTCTGAATCCATAGAGTTTTTTTTTTTTTTTAATTTGAAACTTCTATGGCTTTACTTATGTTATTCTTTCTAGATTTTTTGTTCCTCTTTTGCTACCTGGTAGAAGGCTACTTGACTTGAAATGTGCCACCAAGATACCATCTCTTATGTAAAGCCTCATCCCACCACCTAAAAGCAGAAAAATGTGCTCTCTGTTACAGCAGTTCACGCTAATGTTGCAGACAGATGTGTGCTGGTAAAAAACCACCATCTCAAAAAAGAAACAAAGAAAAAGCCAACCCAACCCAACCCAAACGAACACCACCAAAATCCTGATTTGTGGTGTTTGCCAATTTCTGTAGTATAAATACTCCCACCACGGCTGATTTCAAGCTACCAACTTGAGATTTCTGAACTTGAAGCTGGGAAGAAATATATAATGTCAGTTCTCAAGAGTTGATACAGGGCAGGCATGGTGGTACACACCTGTAGTTCCAGCTACTTGGGAGGCTGAGGTGGGAGAATCACTTGAGCTTGAGAGTAAGCCATTATTTCACCACTGCATTCCATCCTGGGGGAAAAAAAGAGTAGGTACAAGCTGGCTCTAGCACATCACTGGACTTTATAGACCTGGCCTCACTGTAGTTCAATGTTCACATAGACAACAAGCATTTAGGAGAGAGAGACAGTGGGCCTGTCTCATTCATCTTTGTTGACTAGTGCATGTTCCAGTGTCTGGCATATAGCAAACACTCAATGTATATTTCTTCCCCAGATATTTATTATTTGAATGACTGGGTGGTTACCATGTGTATTAGTCCATTTTCATGCTGCTTATAACGACATACCTGAGACTGGGAAGAAAAAGGTTCAATAGCTCCACATGGCTGGGGAGTCCTCACAATCATGGTGGAAAGCAAGGAGGAGCAAGTCACGTCTTACATGGATGGCAGCAGGCAAAGAGAGAGAACTTGTGCAGGGAAGCTCCTCCTTATAACTCTATCAGATCTCATGAGACTTACTCACTATCATGAGAAAAGCATGAGAAAGACCTGCCCCCATGACTCAATAATCTCTCACCAGGCCCCTCTCACAACATGTGAGAATTCAAGATAAGATTTGGGTGGGGATACAGCCAAACCATATCATTCTGCCCCTAGCCCCTCCCAAATTTCATATCCTCACATTTCAAAACCAATCCTGCCTTCCCAACAGTCCCCCAAAGCCTTAACTCATGTCAGTATTAACTCAAAAGTCCACAGTTGAAAATTTCATCTGAGACAAGGCAAGTTCTTCTGCATATGAGCCTGTAAAATCAAAAGCAAGTTAGTAACTTCCTAGATAAAATGGGGGTATAGGCACTGGGTAAATACTGCCATTCCAAATGGGAGAAATTGGCCAGAATAAAGGGGCTACAGGCCCCATGCAAGTTCGAAACCCAGCGGGGCAGTCAATTCTTAAAACTCCAATGACTCCATGTCTCACATCCAGGTCATGTTGATGCAAAAAGTGGGCTCCCATGGTCTTGGGCAGCTCCACCTCTGTAGCTTTGCAGAGTACAGCCTCCCTCCTGGTTGCTCTCATGGGCTGGTGTTGAGTGTCTGTGACTTTTCAAGGCACATAGTGCAAGCTGTTGGTGGATCTACCATTCTGGGGTCTGGAGGACAGTTGCCTTCTTCTCACAGCTCCACTTGGGAGTGCCCCAATAGGGACTCTGTGTGGGGACTCTGACCCCACATTTCCCTTCTGCACTCCCGTAGCAGAGGTTTTCAATGAGGGTCCCACCCCTGCAGCAAACTTCTGCTTGGGCATCCAGGCATTTCCATACATCCTGTGAAATCTAGGTAGAGTCAAGCCCCAATTCTTGACTTCTGTGCACCTGCAGGCTCAACACCACATGGAAGCTGCCAAGGGTTGGGACTTCCACCCTCTGTCTGAAGCAACAGCCTGAGCTGTATCTCGGCCCCTCTTAGTTATGGGTGGAGTGTCTGGGACACAGGGCACCAAGTTCCTAGACTGGGCATAGCAGAGGGACCCTGGGCCTGGCCCACAAAACCATTTTTTCCTCTTAAACCTCTAGGTCTGTGATGGGAGGGGCTGCCACAAAGGTCTCTGATATGCCCTGGAGACATTTTCCCCATGGTCCTGGTGATTAACATTCAAATCTTCATTACTTATGCAAATTTCTGCAGGCAGCTTTAATATCTCCTCAGAGAATGGGATTTTCTTTTCTATCACATTGTCAGGCTGCAAATTTTACAAACTTTTATGCTCTGTTTCCCCTTTAAAACTGAATGCCTTTAACAGCACCCAAGGCACCTCTTGTATGCTTTGCTGCCTAGAAATAGAAATCTTCCACCAGATACCTTAAATCATCTCTCTCAAATTCGAAGCTCCACAAATATCTAGGGCTGGGGCAAAATGCTGCCAGGCTCTTTGCTAAAACATAACAAGTTACCTTTGTTCTAGTTCCCAACAAGTTCTTCATTTCCATCTGAGACCACATCAGCCTGGATTTCATTGTCCATATCATTTTCAGCATTTTGGTCAAAGCCATTCAACAAGTCTCTAGGAAGTTCCAAACTGTCCCACATTTTCTTGTCTTCCTCTGAGTCCTCCCAACTGTTCCAACCTCTGCCTGTTACTCAGTTCCACATTTTCATGTATCTTTTCAGCAGCGCCCTACCCTACTGGCACCAATTTACTGTATTAGTCTGTTTTCATGCTACTGATAAAACCATACCTGAGACGGGGGAAAAAAAGAGGTTTAATGGACTTATAGTTCCACATGGCTGGAGAGACCTCACAATCATGGCAAAAGGCAAGGAGGAGCAAGTTGTATCTTACATGGATGGTGGCAGGCAAAGAGAGAGAGCTTGTGCAGGAACATACCTCTTTATAAAACCATCAGATCTCATGAGACTTATTCACCATCACAGGAACAGCACAGGAAAGACCCGCCCCCATGACTCAGTTACCTCCCACCAGGTCCCTCCCACAATAGGTGGGAATTCATGATGAGATTTGGGTGGGGACACAGCCAAACCATGTCACCATGTCTCTCCATGTACTGACTTGATGGACAGCTCTTTGGAGGTGGATAACTGTGACTGTCCTATAAATCATAAAGCAGAGAGAGCACCCCAGAGAAAGCCACATTACCCCATTAGATGCTGGACAAGTGTTAAATACATGGCTGCCTTCATTGTGGAAACAGGGCAGGGATCTGAGGACTTCTATATCAAGACCCTTCCACTCCTCCACTAGTTTGCTTCTCTGAGTCTACTGTCGACATTCATCTAAAATGCAACTCCAACAGAAACTGTGGGACAGGGATGTCCTATTCACCTGGAGAAAGGCTATTCAAGGCAACACAATGGCCATGTGCAGCCAAAAAGTCAGGTGTCTAGAAACATATTAGGCCAGAATTAAACTGTAGCTCTCTGCATAGTTTATGAGACGCTTCTCTGAAGTGCAGCTGAAAACGATGGGCGTGTGTGTTTTAAATCTGAAGGCCCTTGGGAATGGCACGTGCACAAATGTCAGTGTTCGTGGGCATGAAAGGGAAGGAAACCAGACATGGGACTGGTGGAGAAGACTTAACAGCTGCAGCTGGTGTGCTCTTGCCTTGTCTTTGATTCCTTCGATTCCTGTTTGGCTTTGGTCCCATGTTGTGGGCTGTGACTAAGGTTTCATGTCTTTGGGGGCTAAGTAGACTTCAAAACAAGAAATGCCACTCACTGTGCAGATGGCTTTGTCCAAAGTGCCACCAAAGAAGACAGGTTGGCATCACGCTGGTACTTTTCTGCTTTTACTTAAATAGGAGAGGATTTGGTCAAACTTGGTCCTTGGGACAAGGAGCTGTTTTGGACAAATGGTTTACGGAAGGTGAGGCTGGCCATTTTAAGAAGGGAGGTGAGAAGTGAGAGACCTGGAATCTGGTTCTTGTAATTGATCATCTTGCAACATGGACTTGACTGTCGTGGAAATGGTCTATACCTCAGTTTCCTTTTTACCGCAAGCCTCTTCCCTCCATCTCTGTTGACACAGTTCCCTCCTCTTGCTCCAGCCTCTGCTTATTTCAGGAGCTCAGTTTTCTCAAGATGGCGCCGTGAAACTTGCTTGCCACAAAATGCTTCCCTGGATGCTGTATCAATAAACTACGTGTTAGTATGAATTTAGCTAATACCATACCTCCACATGTGACTTGACACTCAAAGTATCCCAGCAGAGGCACTCTCCCAGGTGCAACAAGATGAAACAGTCAGTTTCGGGGTCTCTTACCATATCCCTAAATAAACCCAGGTGTGGAAGGGAAATATTTTGAGATGACTGCCTGGAACTCTGTACTCCTTTTCCATATAATGAGTATATTATTCTGCAACGTCTCTCTATTGCTCAAAAACACTAATATTTCCTCTCTTGAAAACTTGACAGTGTCAGGACTGGGAAGCTGAAATTTTAGCTCAGAAGGCCACAACTAGAACAAAGTTTCTAAAAATGTGCTATGTTATATAATCCAGGAGGAGGCAATGGAAAAGTACCAGCTGGTGTGGGACTGGAGGCTTTCCTGCCTCTGACTCACTCAGGCAAGAGGTCTTGAATTAAGATGCATCTCAGAAAAGCCAAACAAAACCCATTCATTCTCCAAGGCTTCACATTCGTTGTGGGTGTCAAAATGTAACCATGGGACTGAGACTGCCTGGGCACAGTTGGGAAAGTTCACAAAGTTTGTTCTTGTGCCCCTCGAGGCCAGCTTCCAGGGCCTCCCCACTCCCTTCCAGATGCCCGATGCCATCCTGCTGTATCTATGGCACCACAGACAGCCCTATCAGGAAGATGGCCCAAATGGCTTTCCCTGTCAAAACTTGACTTCTCTGTCCTGTGGCCTTAGGCCTTGCTCTGAGTTGCAAAAGTGTTGTCCTTAATTAAACTGTTAGACGGATCCTTGCTGTGGTATTGGCTAACTGAATAGAGCACCTTTGAAAGAATAACGTAATAGGCCAACCACGGTGGCTCATGCCTATAGTCCTGGCACCTTGGGAGGCTGACGGGGGAGGCTTGCTTGAGCCCAAGAGTTTAAGACTAGCCTAGGTAACATAACAAGCCCTGGTCTCTACAAAAAATTTAAAAATTAGTCAGGCATGGTGGTGTCTGCCTATGGTCCTAGCTACTTGGGAGGCAGAGATGGGAGGTCTAAGGGGGTTAAGGCTACAGTGAGCTGTGTTTGCACCACTGCACTCCAGCCTGGGTGACAGAGTGAGACCCTGCCTCAGAAACAAAGCAAAACAAAAACAAAACATAATGTCTTCACTCAAAAGAGAGCATGGCTGCTTGTGCAGTGACAAAAGGGGCTGGTATATCAGGAATGATGACCTTGGCCTAGGAAGATGTTTGTGACCGGTGGAGCCTTTGGATTTGGAGTCCCTCAAATCACACTAGAATCTGGCTGCCTTCTCCACGAAGAGATTTCTCTGTGGAAGGTCCAGGCATCTGTATTTTGCAACTCCCCAGAAGGTTTCGAGGCCTGTGGGAAATGATGGGGAACTGTAGCATGTCTATGCCATGATATCAGAAGAATAACAGTCAGCGGCCAGGCAGCATTAAGGCTTTATGGACTTGCAGACTGTTACTCATTCCTAGACTTTTTCTCTTTCTTTCTTTCCTTCTTTCCTTCCTTCCCTCCTTCCCTCTTTCCCTCTTTCCCTCCTTCTTTCTCTCTTTCTCCCTTTCTCCCTTTCTTTCCTTTCTTTTGACACAGTTGATATCTGTACGCCCCACATCACATGAAGTTAGTGTCTGAGCAGGGACTAGGAGAAGCCAACAATCCTGACTTCTGGTCTACCTCTTCCCCCAGTACCCACAGCCTCCCTAATATCCAAATCCTCATGTAACTTGATGCAATGAAACATATCTAACACGGCGAAACCCCGTCTCTACTAAAAAATACAAAAACTAGCCGGGCGAGGTGGCGGGCGCCTGTAGTCCCAGCTACTTGGGAGGCTGAGGCAGGAGAATGGCGTAAACCCGGGAGGCGGAGCTTGCAGTGAGCTGAGATCTGGCCACTGCGCTCCAGCCTGGGCGACATAGCGAGACTCCGTCTCAAAAAAAAAAAAAAAAAAAAAAAAAACATATCAAACTTTACACAGCATTGCCCAGGCTGTGCACGTTGGGGTATTTCAAAGCAAAAAGCATTACGAAGTCTTTGTGAACTTCCCCCAACAAGAATGTAAAGACTTTGGGAACAGGCCAGGAACCATCTGCCTTGGCATACCATGGTGCTGTGGCCATCGCAGTCATATTTTCCTGATCAAATCTTGGGGCATGCAGTCTGAGAACGCTTTGCCTCTGAATGGAGCACACAGTTTTTGGATAGGGAAATGTTGGCCTTCAGATGTTTGAAGGCTATGGTGTTGGGGGGCGGGTGCCGTAATAGGATAACTTAAGTCTGAATGTGTGAAGTGATATTTCAACTAGAGCTGATTTTGGAAGTGATCGTAGCTGGCACTGGGAGACGAGGAGGCATGATGAGGGTGAGAATAATTCAGTGTGAAGTTTCAAGAGTTAGGTTCTTGAACTGTAAGAATGTAAACCTCAGGTCACTTTACTAAGAGGGGTTATACTGGGCCAAGTGTCTGCCTACGCCTCCCACCTTCATTCACCCGGCCCCACCTGCGTGTCCCCAGGTGCCCTGTAGCTGGCTCAGGGCTGAGAACCGCAGCAGCCCGGCACCCACTCCCTAGTCCTGGCCTTGTGGTCTCATGTGGTCTTGGCTGCTCCCACCACATCCTGACTCAGGTGAATTGTGGATCTGGGCTCGCAGCTGCAAAGCGCAGGGCCTGGGGCCTCGACCTGGAAGTGCAGGTGAGTTCACGCACCTGTACAGTGTGAAGACAGCCTGAAGGAGGTGTGGGCAGGCTTCATGCCCCACGCAAGGTTTGACCATTGATACAGGAGGTGGGGCAGTTGTGAATTTGTGTCCCTTCCCTGCCCACCTCCCTCCTGCTCCCACTCACACTCAGACTGCTCCAGGTATGGTGATGCCTTTGGCCTGCCCCTGAACGTCCCATATGCCTGGACAGCCAGCTGTGTCTTCTGAGGCCGTGAGCAGCCTGCAGCACATCCCTTGCATCTGTTTTCCCCACTCCCGCTTTGCTTCCTGCCCTCACTCTTGCTACCCTGGGATTGCACCCATCTCCTCACAAAGCAGGAGCCGAGAAAATCTGCCTCAGGCTTTGTTCTCAAGGGAAGACAGGTCATTTAGGCGCTGACTGTAAAGCTGCACATAGAAAGCTATGCACATGCTTCACCTGGTTTCTTCTGACGTGGTCATAGGAGATATAAACACCTTGGTTTTCCTTATCATGGAGGTATCTCTTTATACGTGTTTGCTTTGGCCTCCTTTTTTCTCAATTTGCCAATTTATTTCCATATTTTTAATGGCAAGCCTCATAAGGAGCCCAGTGAATTGTCATATCCAATGAAGATTGCAGTTACTGGGCAATATTTTGTGCTGCATCAGGTCGGTTCGTGGGTAGGCCGCCAGCTTACTGATAAGAAATCCTTGGATTCATGGCCCTTTCAGGAGCAAGAGCAGCTGGTCCTATGTCCTTCAGTTAGAGTCTGTTAGTGGGCAGGGCCAGCTGGGTATGGTGTGGTTAGTAGAAGTTCCAGCAGGATGAGGAAGGTGAGTTTTCAGCTCCTGTGGACCATTTATCTGGCTGGCAATGTTTGTCCTGGGCTACTTAGGACTCCCACATAGGTTCCCTCCTGGCTATCATCCTGTATGTAGCTCAGCCTCCATTCCCAGGCATCATCTAAGTCCTTGGACAGGGATCAGTGAAGTTGCTCACTGAGCGATGGCTAAGGTGTGCTGTTGTGCAGAAGACAGTAAAAGCACAGGTGAGAATTCCATCTGTTCTATTTCTCAGGGGCATGGTAGCAAGTCAAGGGACAGCTTGCACTCACTGAAGAACCAACCAAGATGTTGTAAGGAACATGTGACCTGGAGGTCATTTTGGGGAGTTTCGTGGCTGGTGAATGAGAAGTGATCCCAGAACTAGGAAACAAAACAGAAAAGACAAAGTGGAAAAAGTCAAGCGTCGGCAGGTTGAGCAGGGAAGGACGACACAAAGAGGAAGTGAAGGCCGAGGGAGCTGGTCAGCTCAGAGCCCCGCAGCTGCCTTGGCCCCAGGTTCTCCGTGCTCATCAGTGTCAGCCTGGTGCTGGCCTCACAGGGCTCAGTGCTAAGCCAGACAGCCAGGGCCCTCCTGAGGGCTGAAGTGGGGTCCTAGCCCTGGGCCTTTCCCTTCCTTACCCAACTTCCTCTGCTGCGGCGGTGCCTAGGCCTGGGGTGGGTGGGGTGCATGGTGAGGAGGCTCAGGCTGCCTGAACTGAGTGCCTGCCGTGTGCTGGCCACTGCTGGATATGGACGCTGCAGAGTCCACTGTGGGGCTCCCTCTCTGCTAAGGAAAACGTGGACAAGACCCAGCAGTGTGGCTTGGCCATGTGTGCATGCACACACAGATACACACACATACACACAACATACACATACACATACAGACATATACACACAGACACATATATATACACCCACATACAGGCACATACACAGTTATACACACATACACATACAGACACATACACAGACACACATATACACACAGACACATATACACAAACACACACACATACAGACACATACACATAGTTACACACACATACACATATAGACACACACATACACGGACACATACACATGCACACTATCCACAGACACACACACATACACATACAGACACACATACACATACAGACACGCATACACACACATACAGACATGTATACACATACACACACACATGCAGACACATAGACACATTTACACACATACAAACACACACACACATACACACATGCACACATATGCACACACATATAGATACACACACATACACAGACACATACACACAGATACAGACACACACATACAGAAACATAGACAAAAAAATACATACACAGACACACACACATGAACACATATACACACACCTACACACACAGACACACAGACATACATATACACACACAAGGGAAAGACAAAAGGGATTAAAGAATTAGGGATTTAGGGAAACAGAAGCTTTGATACAGAGTGAAAATGTTCAGCTGGGCATGGCGGCTCATGCCTTTTATCCCAGCACTTTGGGAGGCCAAGGCGGGCAGATCACCCAAGGTCAGGAGTTTGAGACCAGCCTGGACAATATGGTGAAATCCTGTCTGTACTAAAATTACAAAAATTAGCTGGGTGTGGTGATGTTCACTTGTAATCCCAGCTACTCGGGAAGCTGAGAAAGGAGGATCGCTTGAACCTGGGAAGCAGAGGTTGCAGTGAGCCGAGATCGCACCACCGCACTCCAACCTGGGTGACAGAACCACGCACTCCAACCTGGGTGACAGAACCAGACTCTGTCTCAAAAACGAAAAGTTAAGGGTTGTACAAACTAGAAAATATTAAATAAAAACTCAAAGGTTAAAACATAATATAAAGAAAAATCATTAAAGAAAGACAACTCAAGTCTTTTATCTTTGAAAGAAATGAAAAAGCAGTTTAGATTGGATAAAAGAATCACATCTGAAATGCGTGAAAGAATCACATCTGGGCTGGGCATGGAAGTCTCTTCTGAGTTTAAATTTTTATCAAAGGTGTACATGTCCACATGTAAAGAGTCACCCAGATTTACAAGGGTCAGGACAGAAGACAGTGTTTCCTCCCCCTCCCCGCTTCTCCTACCCTCCTGGAAGGGTAAGCACCTTCACTGTTCTCACTTTTATTGCTACCTCTCCATTTTAATTTCAGTCTTTGACACCCTTCTTTGACTTCCCTCCATGGAAGTGAAGGCTTCGCTTTTCCCCACTACCTTCCCACCACACACTCACAAGTTTCCCAACTCTTACTCCCCCAAGTTTCGGTCAGATTAATGTTTAGCATTTACTTTGGTAGGACCATAGGAAGGCCATTCAAAGCTGAGTCATGTAGTCTATCGTGTTAGTTATGGATTTCTGTGTAACAAATTACCCCACAATTTAGCCGCTTAAGGCAATAAGCATTTATTATCTCAGGGTTCTGGCCAGGAGACCAGGTGTGGCTTAGCTGGGGTCTCTGGCTCAGGGTCTGTTGCGAGGCTGCTGTGAAGGCTGCTGGCCAGGGCTGCCATGTCCCCAGGATCAGCAGTGGGAGGCTCCCTTTCCAAGCTCACTCACGTAGGGTTTGCAGGTCGTGAGTCCTTGCTGGCTGTTGGCCAAATATACCAAATCCTGGCTACTTGGGTCTTTCAATCAGTAGTCCACAGCATGGCAGCTGGCTCCCCTCACAGCAAGAAGAAAAACAGGAAGAGAACAAGATGGAAGCAGTTCTTTTTGCCACCTAATCTCGGAAATGAGACTCCATCACCTTTACTGTATTCTATTCACTAGACACGACTCATTAGGTCCAACCCACACTGAAGCCTAGAAGATTTGCATTAGTTATCTATTGAGCATAACAATATTACCAAAAACTTAGCAGCTTAAAACAACACACATTGATTATTTCATGGTTTCTGTGGGTTGGTGAGTCAGGCCATTGCTGAGCTGTGCCTTCTGTTCAGGGTCTTGCAAAGCTGCAGCGAAGGTGTTGGCCATGGATGCATTCTCATCTGAGGTTTGCCCCGGGGAAGAGTCCATGTCCAAGCTCACACAGGTTGCTGGCAGAATGCAGCTCCCTCCCTGCGGCTGTGTGACTGAGCACTTTGGTTTCTTGCCAGCTCCCTGATGGAGGCCTCTCTTGGCTCTGGAGGGTACCCATAGCTCACTGTCATGGGGGGCTCTCCCAAGGTGGCTGCTTGCTTCTTCAAATCCAGCAGAGGAGAGAGAGCCTCCAGCAACCCTTATGTAATGGAATCACATGCATTCATCATCTTTGTCATATTCCATTGATTAGAAGCGTATCACAGGTTCCACCCGTTCTCAAGGGGAGGAGCAATGCAAGAGTGTGAATTTCAGGAGGTGGGGGTTATTGGAGACCATTTTAGAGACTGTCTACCACATATACTGTGATTGTTTTTTCTTTTGAAAAGGTTTTAGACACATGAAAAAGTGGCAACAAATAGCACAGAGGGCCCACATATGCCCTTCTCATACTGTTCCATTGTGTGTACTTTTCCTTTGTGACGCAGCTTTGTGTTTTCTTTGGAGTGAAACCAAGCTTGATATTTCATTTTCTTTGTTTTCTATATACTTTTTACTAATAGAACTCTCACTTCTTTCATCTAAATCTTTTCCTAAGACATGTAGGGACTTCAGGTATTCTAGCAATTTCATCTTCCTGAAGAGGTCTCCCCTGGAGCCTTCTGAGCTGTTGCATCTGGGCCAGTTGAACTCCAGACCCTCCGCACAGCTGTCATCTTGGGATTTCTCGTTTTTGCCATCTTGGGGCTCCTCACTCTCTCCTGTTTCTCATGCTTCCTGTTTTCCTCTTTCTCAATTATTCTCTCACTTTGGTGGTTTCCTCTGATTTCTTAAGAAATCAGTACATTTTGTTCTTTTTGTGTCCCTTTCATGTTAAAAAATATCTTTATCCTGGTACTTTCTTGATGTTTTATCTGGATATACTTGTGTAGGGTGAGAGTGCTTTTCCACCAGGAATTTGAAGATATTGCTCCATTCCCTTTTAGCTTCCAGTGCTGTTATCGACAGATCTGGTGTCATTCTTATTCCTGATCTTTGAAAATAACATTTTTCCTATCCCACTTGGAAGCCTGTACGATCTTTTAATCTTTAAATTCATGCCCTTTAATTCTGATACATTTCTTGGGCTTATTTCACTGATGGTTCTCTCTTATCTATTTTCTCTGTTGTTGCTTTCTGCACTCTTATTACACAGGTATTCAACCCACTGGACAGATTCTGTAATTTTCCAGTCTTTTGTTTCCTATTATTTCCTCTCTTTTATTTATTCGACTTTATAGAATATTTCCTCAATTTTGTGTTCTAATCCTTCCTTTATTTTTTATGTCTGAAATCATATTTTTAATTTTTAAGAATTTTTTTCTTTGAGTTACATTTATATAGTACCTCTTCTTGTTTCTTCTTTTGTCTCTCTAAAGCTATTAGTGATAGCTTCTCTTTGGAAAGTCTTTTTTTCTCCCCTTCATACATAGGCTTGTTTTCTCTAAATTGCCTGCCCCTTTATTTATTTGCATTGGCTTTTATCTTTCTTATTAGAGGTTTTCTTCAGTTATCTTATAATCCATGATTGTTTCCTAGTATTTCAGAGTGGGAACTGAAACTGCCATTGCAAATGATGACTGAGACAGTGAAAGAGAATCTGACCTAACTGACCCCATCTTGCTTCTAACCTCCAAACTGTCCTCATTCATTCTTGGGCATGGGCTGAACTAACTTTGGGAGGAACTTAGTTTATAGTTTATAGTTTAAGACAAAGATGATAACAGCCCTTTCCCAAAACAAACCTCCTTCTTGCCTAGGATCTAGACTGCCTTAGTAGAACTAAGAAATTAGCCACAAGATTAGAAGTTATGATTTAGGAGTCATGCCGCTGGAGATTATAAGATCCTGACCCTCCCTAAACTGCTCCTAAGATCAGTGCTTGAGATATTTTGCAGACTTTGCACTTAATGGATCAGCTGGCACCACCCAGATCGATAAACTCACTCATCTGATCTTGTGGCTCCTACCCAGGAACTGACCCAGTGCAAGAGGACAGCTTCGACTCCCTATGATTTATTTCATCTCTGACCCAACAAATCAGCACTCTTGACTCACTGGCCTTCCCTCACCCACCAAATTATCCTTGAAAACTCTGACCCCCGAATGCTCAGGGAGGCTGGTTTGAGTAATAATAAAACTCCAGTCTCCCAAACAGCTGGCTCTGTGTGAACTATTCTTTCTGTACTGCAATTTCCCTGTCTTGGTAAATTAGTCCCGTCTAGGTAGCAGGCAAGGTGATCCCTAGGGGTTGGTTACAGGACTGTGAAGCAGATAGAGCTGTGTGCATGTGAGTGGAGTATGTTAACTGTGCACTTTAGAGAAGGGCCAACTGGTTACACCACTGAGCTTGGGAACTTCCTTGGCTGGGCTGCTCTCTTGTCATTTCAGCCTGATCATGTCCCACAGAAGACTCAACTGAGAGCTCCCCTGGGGTGAAAGCCTGATTCTGCATGAAGGCATCTCAGCATGTATACATTTAATCCCTTTCCTTCATCCCCCTAGTATCCCTCAGACCAGAGACGCTCTCTGTTTTACCCTCCTCTGACTATACACCTACTGTCTTTTGCAAAAGTAGGAAGAACTAGCAGCTTAGTTGCTGAAATGGGGAAGAGGACATGTGGCCCTGTTTCTTAAGCAAAATTTCAACAAACTTTCTTTATTTTAGCCCTTCTTTTATTCTAGATGTACAAAATTTCTGAGCTTCTGGGAAAGCCCGCCTCAGTTTGGTCCTAGGATTCTCTCTCTACTTCTGGCTTGGTCTTTTTTCTACTTCTTATCTGGTTTCTCTCCTTAAAACATTGTTACAGTTGTAGCTCCTTCCAGCTCCCCTATATTTGAGGGTTTACCCTAAAAAAAGTTATTTTGCTATTGTTTTAGTGCATTTTGTTTTTGAGGAAGAAGTGAAAATAGATGCACGTGTTAAATCCACCATCTTTACCCAAAGGTTTTCTAGTACTATTCAATAATCCATCCTTACCCCACGAAATTAAAATATCGCCTTTGGATTCTGTACCTTGTCAATATTACGTTAATTACCTTGTTAACATTATGTTAATTTTATTACAGTGCCTTAAAAAGTGTTTTTCATAACTTCTAAAGCAAGTTCTCCTTTTCTCTTTTTTCCAGAAAATTTTGGATTATATTTGGGCATTTATTTCACATAATATAAATGTTAAGGTAATATGATTTAATTTTAAGCATAAAGCAAGCAATCAAAACAAAACAACAACAACAAAACCCTTTAAACCTTTTGAGATACTAGTGAAACGGCTACATTGTCTGAGGTATATACCCCGGGGTTCGTCATCGCGCCAGGAAAATTTAGGACGCAGACACACAAAAGGAGTTTAGGAGCGGAGATTTAATAGGCAGAAGAGAAGAGAAGAAAAAGAGAAACAGCTTTCTCTATAGAGAAAGGAGTCTCCAAGTGGAAAAGACTGGGTGGCAGCGAACGCAACGGATTTTATAGCCTGGTTTGAGGAGGTGCTGTCTGATTTTCGTAGGCCTCATAGATTGGTTAGATTCGGTACGACTTTTACATAGCCCACAGGGAAGGCTGGTAGCCCCACCAGTCTTATTATGCATATGGACTTTCCAGTTGATCAGGGCCATCTTGCCTGCTCTTCACTGGACAGGTGGCTGACAAGAGAAGGGAAGATGGCGCCGCCATCTTGAACGTGTCTAGTCCCTAGTTCCTGCCCAGCATTCCCCCGAGCAAGTTCCCAGCTTGCTTGTCTATGTTTGCAGCTCGACTTGAAGGCTGCTATTTGTTAGAAAAATGATTTTAGGTTGCTTTTCCTTAAAGAGAAAAGCCTTACTGAGGATTCCCATACCCTTACTATCTGCCTTAGTGATGTCTTTTAACTCTTTTATCACTAGTTGGAAAGACATTAAATTTGTATGTTAATTTTTGGGAGAGTTTTGTGTGTGTGTGTGTGTATATATATGTTATTGTTACTGTCTTTTCATCATAGAATATGCTTCCATTTACTTCAAACCTGTTTTTGTTGCTTTGATTTGATTTTATAGTTTTCTGTATGTGAACCCTTTGCTGTTAAATCTATTGGATATGTTTTTCTTAGTAAAGTGTTTGGCTTTTTTTGTGGAGGGCCTGAGAGTAGATATTTTCACACATGATCTCTTTTAAACGACCCAACTCTGCCACTGTGGTAAAAGCAGCCATTGACAATACCTAAGTGCATGACCGTGGCTGTGTTCCAATAAAACTTTATTTATGAAAACAGGCAGTAGGCCAGACTGGTGTACATGGGCTGAAGTTTGCAGACTCCTGACATAGGAGGTCCTTCATAGAATATCAATCCATTAATCTGAAAATGCAGGAGGAAGTGTGTGTTTTTAGTCAATTGTCTGAGAGACATTTCACAGAATCTGGGGCCTGAAAGTTATTTTGCGGAGGAGTGCCTTATTGTCCCACAGTTTGATCGCAGTGGTTTTTTTTTTTTTTTTTTTTTTGAGACTGAGTCTCACTCTGTCACCCAGGCTGGAGTGGAGTGCAGTGGTTCCATCTCGGCTGACTGCAACCTCCGCCTCCTGGGTTTAAGCGAGTCTTCTGCATCAGCCTCCAATGTAGCTGGGATTACAGACGCCTGCCAGAACGCCTGGCTAATTTTTTTGTATTTTTTTCAGTAGAGATGGGATTTCACCATCTTGGCCAGACTGGTCTTGAACTCCTGACCTTGTGACCCACCCTCCTCGGCCTCCCAAAGTGCTGGGATTACAGGTGTCAGCCACCTCGCCAGGCTGATCACAGTGTATTTTTAATTGTATCACACATTGCATCTTGCCATGTATACTTGTGTTCAGGTCTGTCCCGCTCTTGGATTGTGAAATCTTAGGTCTATGGTAGGGTCTGAGCTTTACTTTTGCTTGTAACTTTCTTAGCACACTGTCTGTCATGGGGTAGATAATCCATGCATGTTAAATTAATACATGAAGAGGCAGGAAGAAATGATTTTCTGCCTGAAATACATGTGAAAAGGAAGCTGCTACTGCCATTTATGTATGATGTTAAATTCTGATTAGTTTATCTGTGAAGATGTGTTTTTGTTCATTCTTTATCTTTGGTAATAAGCAGGGTGTAGCACTGGCCCTGTGATTATGACTTTGACTCACTCTGGGTCCTCCCCCATCTGCCTTTGTGGTAAGTGTAGTGGCCTGATCTCCAGAGACGGGATACCTGGTGCCTCTGCAGTCTGCTTGTGCATTCACAGGGCACACAGCACTCCACCCATGGTTGGGTTCTTGAACTAGGTCAGTCATCTTTCCCATCTGTCACTATTCTCCTGGAGTAGAAGGGGAAAGAATTAGAACACAAACATCTAAAAATGCAAAGAGACCAAAAAACAAAACATAAACACAAACAAAAAACAGCTTTCTAACTGTCAGCTTCACTGAGCAGCACCATTCCTTTTTCTGACCTTAAGCACCATTTCAGAATGGGTAGTGTGAGGTGCCAGCGGCACCGGCTTTCTCAGATAAGTGTTGTAAATACATATGCCAAATTGTCAGACCTGCAGTCCATGCTGGGCAAGCTGTTGAATTGATGAATTCAGCCCAGCAACTGACTGAGATAAGAACAAGTTACAGTTGAAAACCCAGAAGGAGGAAGCAAGTGCGTGCTGCTCCCAAGAAGCAGGGCAATTTTATAATCTCTTTTCTCAAAAACAAATAGTGATTGTGTCAAATAAGAATGGTTGAGAGGAATAGCTTGATATTTTTTTCCAGACATACATCATTCACTCCTTCTCTTCATGACTCTTTCCTGAAGGTCTTCCTTGTGCCAGAGCAGTGCGACCTTTGCTGTTATTATAACCACCCAATGGGTTCACCTTGCCTGCTGCCTAGACAGAGCCGATTTATCGAGACAGGGGAACTGCAATAGAGAACAAATAATTTACACAGAGCCCAGCTGTGCGGGAGGCTGGAGTTTTGTTTTGTTTTTTTTTTTGTTTGTTTGTTTGTTTTTTGCTTTGTTTTGTTTTTTTTTTTGAGATGGAGTCTTGCTCTGTCGCCCAGGCTGGAGTGCAGTGGCACGATCTCGGCTCACTGTAAGCTCCACCTCCTGGGTTCACTCCATTCTCCTGTCTCAGCCTCCCGAGTAGCTGGGACTACAGGCTCCTGCCACCAAGCCTGGCTAATTTTTTTGTATTTTTAGTAGAGAAGGGGTTTCACCGTATTAGCCAGGATGGTCTTGATCTGCTGACCTCGTGATCTGCCCGCCTCTGCCTCCCAAAGTGCTGGGATTACAGGTGTAAGCCACCGTGCCTGGACGACTAGAGTTTTATTATTACTCAAACCAGTTTCCCTGAGCATTCAGGGATCAGAGTTTTTAAGAATAATTTGGTAAATGGGGGAAGGCTCATGAGGAGGTACCAGCTGATCCATCAAGTGCAGGGTCTGTGAAATATCTCAAGCCCTGATCTTAGCAGCTTTGGGAGGGTCAGAATCCTGTAGCCCGACTGCATGACTCCTAAACCACAATTTCTAATCTTGTGGCTAATTTCTTAGTTCTACAAAGGCAGTCTAGTCCCCAGGTAAGAAGGAGGTTTGTTTTGGGAAAGGGCTAGTATCGCCTTTGTTTTAAACTATAAACTATAAAGTTCCTCCCAAAGTTAATTCAGCCCAAGAATGAACAGGGACAGCTTGGAGGTTAGAAGCAAGGCGGAGTCAGCTCGGTCAGATCTCTTTCACTGTCTCAGTCATAATTTGCAATGGCAGTTTCATTACCAACATCGCTGAGGTCCTGACCGTCAGTGCCCTGTACTGAGTATATTTTTCAGAGGCCAACCTTTTCCTTCCCTGCTCCCACTTTATTCAGCTTTCATAATGGGTCTCAATACACCATTGTAGTGTTCCCTCAATTTTCCCCGTCAGTCAGATGCAGGCAGACTTAATGGAATCCTCAAGCAGTAAGACCTCCTAGCTCCAGGAACCAAAAAACACTAGACATTAAAACTTCCCAATAGCAAATGGCGATTGATAATGATATCATCCCTGTCCTGGGAACTTAGATGCTACTATTATCATAGTTAAATAGATAATAAAGGTAAACAGTCACCTCTAAGTACTAGACTCCAGCATTTAATTCCCCATTGTCATTTGCTGGATGTTAGAAACTTGGCTAAAACTGAGCCTTTTTTTTTTTCCCTCAAGAGTTGATGTTTTTACTAAAACAAGTTTTATTAAGATGCAATTTGCATAGTATAACATTTACCCTTTTAAAGTATACAATTCAATGCTTCTCATGTATTTACAGAGTTGTGTACAACTACCATCACAATCATATTTCAGGACATTTTCATTATTCCCCCAAGGAGCTTCCGTACCCATAGAGGTCACTCCCCGGTCTCCCCATGCCGAGCCATAGGCAACCACTAATTTACTTTCTGTCTCAATAGATTTGCTTCCACTAGATGTTTCCCATGAGTGGAATCATATACTACATGGTCTTTTGTGACTTGCTTCTTCCAGTTAGGTTAATGTTCTTGAGGCTGACTTATGTTGTACCATGTAAGAGCACCCCGTTCCTTTTTATTGCTGAGTAGCATTCTGTTGTGTGAGTATGGCACCATATTTGTCTATCCATTCATCAGTTGATGCACATTTGGGTTGCTCATACTTTTTGGCTATTACGAATCATGTTGCAGCGAAGCTTGGTGCACATGTCTTTGACTAGGACATATGTTTTCGCTTCTCTTGGATACAGAACTAGGAGACGAACTGCTAGGTCATATGGTAACGATGTGTTGAAAATTTAACTGTCAAACTATTTTTCAAACTCATTGCAAAATTTTACATTCCCAGTAGCACTGTATGTTGGTTAATTTCCCCACATCCTTGTCAACACATGCGATTGCCTATCTTTTTTACTGTAGGCATCCTAGGGAACGAAGTGACAACTCATTGTGGTTTTATTTGCATTCCTGCAGTAACTAACAACGTTGACCATCTTTATGTGTGCTTAATGGCCATTTGCACATGTTCTTTAGAGAACTGCCTATTGAAATTCTTTGCCTATTTCTTTTTTTTTTTGAGTCTCACTTTGTTGCCCATGCTGGAGTGCAGTGGCACGATCTCAGCCCACTGCAGCCTCTGCCTCCCAGGTTCAAGTGATTCTCTTGCCTCAGCCTCTTGAGTAGCTGGGATTACAGGCATGTGCCAGCTCGCCCGTCTAATTTTGTATTTTTAGTAGAGATGGGGTTTCATCATGTTGGCTAGGCTGGTCTTGAACTCCTGGTGTCAGACAATCCACCCTCTTTGGCCTCTGAAAGTGCTGAGATTACAGGCATGAGCCACCATGTCCAGCCCCTTTGCCTATTTTTAAATTGAGTTTTTGTCATTATATCGTAGAGTTGTAATATTTATATATTTTGTATACTATCACCTTATCAGGTATATTATTTGCAAATATTTTCTCCTAGTCTCTTGGCTGTCTCTTCACTTCCTTGACAATGTTGTTTGAAGCACAAACATTGTTTATTTTGATGAAAGTCCAAGTTATCAACTTTTACTTTTAGCTTCCATATTTGTGAGATTGGATCTAAGATACCCTTGCTGCCTGGGTGCAGTGGCTCATGCCTGTAATCCCAGAACTTTGGGAGGCCAAGGCAGGCGGATCACCTGAGGTCAGGGTTTGAGACCAGCCTGGCCAACATGGTGAACCCCCATCTCTACTAAAAGTACAACAAATTAGCCGGATGTGGTGGCAGGCACCTGTCATCACAGCTACTTGGGAGGATGAGGCAGGAGAATTGCTTGAACCTGGGAGGCAGATGTTGCAGTGAGATGAGATCGTGCCACTGCACTCCAGCCTGGGCAACAAGTGCAAGACTCCATCTCAAAAAATAAAAATAAAAAAAAAAGAAAAAAGAAAGAAATCCTTGCCTAAGCCCAAAGTCAAGAAGAAGATTTATCCCTATATTTTATTTTAAGAATCTCATAAGTGTTACCTCTTACATTTAAGTCTATGATCCATTTTGAGCTGCTTTTTGTGCATGGTGTGAGATTGGGGTTCAAGCTCATTCTTTTGAATGTAGATATTCAGTTGTTCTTAGCATCATTTGTTGAAAAGCCTATTTTTTCTCCTTTGCATTCCCTTGGCACCTTTGTTGAAAGTCAATGACCATAAATGTATAGGCATATTTATGTATGAACTCTATTATGTATTCTAATATGTATTCTATTCCAGTGATTTTCATGTCTAGTCTTATGCCAGTACCACAATGTCTTGATTGCTGTCACTGTGTAGTAAGTTTTGAAATTAAGACGTGTAAGTCTTCTAACTTAGTTCTTCAAAAGATGATGCTTATTTTTAAATAAAGGCCTGTTTGTCATATAATTTGACTGTGTGTTGGAAAATACTTTTAGATTTTGAGAGGTTTGCATAAGTTACTCAATATTCTTTCATGGAGGGTAAAAGCTTTCTGTACCCAGCTGTTCAACAACAGGAAAATTGTATAATATGTTTTCTCGTTCATTTGGAGTGGGCATGTGAGTCAGCCTTTGACTGTTTGTTGATTGTTGAAACCTTCTTGAAGAGCCTTATTTCAGAAGTTTGATTTGCTCAATGGACGTTTACCCATCATTTCCTCCATGTCATGACCTATGCTAGATGCTGGGAGAGAGAGATAAAGGAAACATAATTGCTTTCAGGATGCTTACAGTAGAGCAAGGAATGAGTCACAATTTTAGAGCTGAATTTTTCTTTTTTTTTCTCTCTCTCTTTTCTTTTTTGAGACAGGATCTGGCTCTGTCACCTAGGCTGGAGTGCAGTGGCGTGATTACAGCTCACTGCAACCTCTACCTCCTGGGCTCAAGCCATCCTCCCACCTCAGCCTCCCAAGTAGCTAGGACCACAGGTGCATGCTACCACACACAACTAATTTAAAAAAAAAAATAAATTATAGAGTTTTCTGTAGGATTTCACCGTGTTGCCCAGGCTGGTCTCGAACTTCTGAACTCAGGCAATCTGCCTGCCTCAGCCTCCCGAAGTGCTGAGATTACAGGCGTATCAATACAATGATACAATGGCTGAGCCACTACACCCAGTCATTAAAGCTGAATTTCTGGAGACCGTCAGTGTAAACTCCCTTGCTTTGTAGATATGAAAAGGCAGCCTACAGAATGATAGTTTTGGGTGAATGCCATAGTGTCCACACAAGTAAATAATGGTGAGCAGACTGCCTTGCATGTAGTAGGCCCTCAATAAATATTCACCATGATTTACTTACTACATGGTGTGTAGGCTAGGGGCTGGAATATTTAAACATAAACACACAGACTCAGAATGTTGAGAATGTGCTCAATTCCTTTCTGCATTGAGTTTTAAATTTAAATATTCCTTTGTGCTCCCTGCCTGGCCTGGAGCTATTGCTGGGCTCTTGGCAACATCCACCTGGCTGAGCCCAGCAGTCCTTGCCCTGGAGACAGAAATTGCCCCCTTTTTTTTCCCTTCTTTTTATTTTTTTTTGGCACAGGGCATCTTGAGACAGGTTGAATAGCCACCCCGGAGTTTTGCCAGAGTCACAAGATGAGGAAGGTCAAGAGGCAGAAGAGAGCAGGGTGAGGAGATGGGGGTAGGAGAGAGGAAGTTTGACATCATGTGGTTTGAATGGCTCAAAATGCTGAAATGCCAGCATTAGTTCAAGCAATTTAGACTTTCAGGAAGCCTGGCCTTTCCCCCTGGAGTCATTTGTTTAGTCCTGTCTGGTGGGCTTGGCTGGCCGATTCCACAAACTCATGATCAAAAAGTTCTCCAGGCAGAACAGAGACGTGGCCTCCATGCCTACTGGTTTGACAATCAATTCCAGAGTCCAGCGTCTCCTGTGAACCCAGGGTCACCCAGATCAAGTCCCCAGGGTGGCAAATGTCTGGCGTCAATTGGGGGTGGGAGGGGGGGACACTGAGTTTAGTTCAAGGAAGTATTGCTAGGTTTTGTGCGTTCTTCTATGCCACTGACGGAGAACATGAATTTGAATATGCTGCATGGTTTGATGCACATCAGAGCTGAAAGAGAAGCGTCCAGGTGAAAAGCAGGAACGTGGCCAGATTGCCCGAGTTAGAGTGGGGCTCTGTTACTAGCCAGCTGGAGATGTTGGCCGCTGACATGGTGTTCTCTACCTGAGTTTCCTCATTCAACACTGAATCCCCTGGCTTTGCCCTTCTTTCATCTGTAGCCCCAGTGCCTTTTCGCAAACTGTGTAATTTACTTGTTTGCTATGTTTGTGATTTACTGTCTGTCTTCCTCATCTCCTGCTCTGAAAGGACAGACATCTTGCTTGTTGTGTTTTGATGCATTCCAAGATTCCGGAAGACTTGGAAGACAGCAGGTGGTCGATACGCATTTGTAGAATATGAGTAGTCACAGTACCAGCCTCGCTGTGTTGTTATGCGGGTGAAATGACTTAATACTGTCATATGCTCAGGACAGTCCCAGCCCTGAGCAGCGTGCCCTGAACCATATTTCAGCACACAGCGAGAGCTGGATCTGTCAAGCAATCTCACATCCCGTGTCTCGGCAGGCCCAGGACAGCTCTGCTTTTAACCTGTTTCCTGGAGTAATTGCTAACAGTGCTTCCTTTCAGAAAAAAAAAAAAGAAAAAAAGTCTCATTTTAGCTAGTAAATTATATGGTTTTGCTACATGTAAGTGTTTTTACTCATTCATTTTAGAAACTGAAAAAAAAGAAAAAAAATCTGCCAGGTGGCATGCACCTACAGTCCTGGCTGCTTGGCAGGCTGAGGTGGAACGATGCTTGAGCCCAGTTCAAATCCAGCCTGGGCAACGTAGAAAGACTCCGCTTCTACAAAAAAGCAGAAGAAAGAAAAAAAAAGATATTGAATAAGTACCATGTTAGATGCTAAGAGTAACGACCATAGTTCATTCCCTTTTAGAGCTTACTGTCTTCTAGAGAACTTGCAAAATTAAATAATTCAAATTTAAAACTGTTGGAACTTTAAATTATTCTGAACCTTGAGAGAAATGTGGCTAGATGGGCTGAGTCACAGAGCCTGCTGTTGCAACTTCTGTTTTTTCCCGTAAATGATTAGAAACGACCGAGTAGCACCAGAAATAAGACCCTCTGAGTGGTGAGCCCTCGGAACATTACTCTTGTCCTCACAGAATGTTAAAGCCGTCTTCCATGGAATGGAGCAAGCCGTCCTCATCCAATCGCGGTAACATGTCTGCTAGCCTTGCATGGAAAATGTTGCAGCCTTGCTAAAACCGCCTCTGCCTATGTAAGCACAGCCTTGGCTTCCCCACTTGAGAGCATGGACCTTGTCCTCTTGGGGTCTGTGTTTTCCGGGTGACCATTCTCAAGCTCTGTACTCAGATAAACCCAGTACTTCATCATATCTTTTGTATCACCTTATTTAAGGTCAACAAACTTTAAGAACCTAATTAAGTAGACAACCTCATGACTTGAACACCTGGTTAATAGTAATAGTTGGATTGACATTCATATGGTTCCCTGCTATTTTAGGAGACGTTTGTTTTTTTGTTTTTGTTTTTTAATATTGATCCATTTTCATGCTTTGTGTATAACCCAATGAGGTAGAAGTGACTACCATCACCCTTTTACTGTTTACAACAACTGGGATTCTGAGCATCAGCCACTTGGTGAGCATTGCCCAGCCAGGGCACTCTGGTCCCAAAGCTCTGATTCCCACCGGCTTTCCTGCTGAGTCACACTGTCTGCTGGGAGCTGTCGACCCGCCGTCTCTTTCTCTGACTTCCACCCGATAATTCTACATGGCTCTGCAATAAGCAGCTTTTTTCTTGTTATTTCCTACAAATACATAGGTTACACTCTGATTAAAGGCATCTTGAATTAAAGGAAAGGCTGAAGCCTGGAATTCTTCCGATCTCTAATCCTACCTGGTCAATGAAGTTCCTGAGTCCTCAGCTCAGGTCTGAGGCAGCCCTGCCCAGCAGGGATGGAAAGTGCAGCTTTTTCATGTTCCTCTGCCTCCCTCTAGTGACTCAAGTCCAAAATAGGGTGGCTGGGAACTATTGGAAGAACAGACGCTGCAAAGAAGCTGCAAGCCTTCATTCTCAGCAAACTAACACAAGAACAGAAAACAAAACACCGCATGTTCTCACTCATAAGTGGGAGTTGAACAATGAGAACACCTGGACACAGGGAGGGGAACATCCCACACCGGGGCCTGTCGGGGGATTGGGGACTAGGGGAGGGAGAGCATTAGGAGAAATACCTAATGTTGATGGGTGCAGCAAACCACCATGGCATGTGTATACCTCTGTAACAGCCTGTAACAACAACCTGCATGTTCTGCACATCGATCCCAGAACTTGAAGTATAATTTTTAAAAAACCCCAAAAGAGTGCAATATTCGCAATGCCAACAAAAAAAAAATGAAAAAAATAGCTGAGCTGTCCGTCTGTTCTCCGCCGCTTTCCCTCCCTCGAGTGCCCTACCATGTGTGCAGCATTGTACCCACCCTGAAAGACACAGACAGAACAGCCTGAGCTCCCGCAGTCTCCCTTGCTCGGGTTGCCTTTGGTAAACTTCTCCATGTACCCAAAAAAGCAAAAGGGGACTCAACCACATTTCAAAGAGGAGTGGCAGTAACTACTTTTTCTGGTTCCAAGCTTTCTTGTATTAAAGTGTAAGCCACTGTGTCGCCTTTAAGAGTTCCATTATGGACCGGTCACGGTGGCTCTATTGCCTGTAAATGCCAGCACTTTGGGAGGCTGGAGTTGGTGGATCACTTGAGGGCGGGAGTTCGAGACCAGCGCGGGCCAACCATGGCAAAAACCCCTCTCTACTAAAAGTACAAGAAATTAGCCAATGTGGTGGTGTCCGCCGGGTCGTGGCTGTCCGCCCGTCGCGCCGCGGAGCTATGCGCGGGTGGCGGCGACCGGGCTGAGGCAGGGAGAACACCTGAACCCGAGGAAGGCGAAGGTAGCAGTGAGGCTGGAGGATTGTATCACTGGCAATCAGCTAGGCAACAGAACGAGACTCTGTCTTCCAAAACCGGGCACCAAAACAGGACGAGAGTTCCGATGAAGGAATTAGGATCAGCTTTTTAATTCAGTTTCATTGCCAGCTATCTCCTGGCCGACCTAGGCTGCTGGCTTTTTCGCCTCCCTGGCTTCCTGTCCTCCCTTCCTCTCTCCCTATGCCTCTTACTCTCCTATCCTTCACTGCGTGCTCTTTTGTGTTTTATCTCCTCTGGTCCAATTCAACATGCAGGGCAAGGAAGGCAGGCATAGCACTGGGCACTGGCAGGCCCTGCTGGTCGCTCTCGTGCCTGCTCTCACATGGCCTGAAGCTCTGTGCTAAACACCTAGTTTGCCAATTGTGCCAGATGGGTGAACAGTCAGAGGTGGGGTGGGGCAGGAGTCAGACTTCTCAAGGACACCCACAGTGTGATAAACCACTAAGGAGTTGCCTAGCCAGGTTTCTTAGAGCAAGGGGCAAGGCTATGCAGCTAGGGTCCCTTCTGCTTGGAATGGAGAGGAAGGCCTGCTTCTGATGTTCTTTTCTACGATAAGGGATCCACGCAGCTTGGTTTGACCATTCAACACCTGCAGAGCCCAGCGCGGCATCTCACTGTCTTCATTCACCTCTGCTGTCCCTGAACCAGTAGTCCCTGAACTGTGAGTTCCGGCTCACCTCTCAAGGTTTCTGCTGACTTGGGTGAGGTCTCAGATGAGACCTTTTGGTAACCGCAGAAACAAAGCTTCTGCCCATGCTCATGGCCTGAGGGAAACTGTGGAAAGGGTGTTTTACGGATTGGTTGTCATGATTCTGTGTCAGACCATTTTTGTCTATGCACCTCTTATGTATCATGTCTGGAGCACAACGTATTGCAATCCAGTGTTTATGTCTCCTATTGAAACTGGATGACAGCTAAGGGGTCTGCATGATGCCTAATGATTTTTGGTATTCCCCAGTGCCTAAGGACATGGTTGGTGCTCAATAGTTGTTTGTTTCAGGGAGTAAAACGAAAAAAAAAAAAAAAAATGAATGAGTAAATCATATAGATCTCAGCATACTTATTCCCCAAAGTCACACACCCACTTCATTTATTTCCTCCTAAGAACCAGATGCTACGGCCAAGTCTTTATGATTTTACAACTCTCTATGGTGACAGGTAAGAACATTAGGGTGCAATGGGGAAAGGATAGGAGGAGTAGCCCAGGATACGAGTAGGCGTCAACAAAGAAGGGGAAGGAAAACACCAGAAAAAAGTGGCCTACACATTCTCAATAACTGGAGAGACAATTCAGGATAGGATTATTGGTCCACCATTTTAGTAGCAAGGATAAAAAGAAAACATTACAGACCCGATTCTACCTTTCCCTGCCAAGTTAGATAAGGACAAAAAATCCTTTAATGAGCATTAAGAAGAAGAGAGAAAAAGAAGAGAGAGAGAGAGAGGATGAGATCTGCTGTGGAAACTGTGTGCCAGAGGCATAACTCCAAATACTTGCAAATGTTATCAGATAAAAACAACCCGTCCTTCCCATGGCCAGAATCTGGACACATGAGATTCTCTTTCTTCTTCTTTCTCTTTCTTCTCCTTCCCTTCCTTCCTTCCTTCCATTCCTTCCTTCCTTCCTTCCTTCCTTCCTTCCTTCCTCTCTTTCTCTCCTTCTTTTCCTTTCCTCTCCTCTCCTCTCCTTTCTTTTCCTTTCCTTTGTTTCCTTTCTTTCTGACATGGGGTCTCACTCTGTTGCCTAGGCTGGAGTGCAGTGGCGCAATCTTAGCTCACTGGAATCTCTGCCTCCCAAAAGTGATCTTCCCACCTCAGCCTCCCAAATAGCTGGGTCCACAGGTGTGTGCCACTACACCCTGCTAATTTTTTGTATTTTTGGTAGGGACGGGGTTTCACCATGTTGGCCAGGCTGGTCTCAAACTCCTGAGCTAAAGCAATTTGCCCACCTCGGCCTCCCAAAGTGTTGGGATTACGAGCATGAGCCACCGCACCTGGTCAGATTCTGTTTTTCATAGTAAGAGCTTCACAACAAACAGATGTGTTTCCCTGGGAAGCAGTGTTCCTTCAGGCAGATCTGTTCATTGGGCAGCTCTCCATTTGCCACCCTCTCATCTTGACTTTCGTGAGCTCTCTCCTTTTGCATCCTGGACTCCACCCAGGGAACTGCTCGCTGCCTTGTTCGCAGGTTTGCAAATCACACATGACAGTAACTTACATGTTTATCACCCAGTGCTATTGGCATTTTCATTGGGGAAATCTGGAGCCCCACAAGTCTTTCTGACCTCAAGAATAAGATTTTTAATAGCAAAGTGTTAAGTGTGTGGTGGAGAGGGGAAGGTGGATATTTTGGAAGAGGGAATTTGCCTTGCATCTTCCCAACTATGCCCAAGAGCCCACTAGATGGTTCAAGTTCTTTATCCTGCTCTTTCCAAATGGACTGTCACATGATTCTAGGTCTAGAGGAAACTAATTGCTGCTACTGGAAGGGTCAGGCTTTGAAGGACAAGTGCGGGAGTGCTGGCTACTTTATGGGACTGTATGACTGGTGCACCCATGTGCCCATGGGGAACAATGACAGCTCCAAAATCTCACAGGTTGGCGCCTGTTACCAATGTTGTCCCATTTCCATGCAGCTGGGAGACCCTTGGTGGGAATGATGATTTCTTCTTGGTATAACCTCAGGTCAGGCATGTTGCTACCAAGAGCTCGCACATTCAGAGGGCCCATCCTGGAGGACATTTGGGCCATTTGTTTTGGGCCTTTGTAGCAACTAACACTTTTCATATTTTACCAACATGGAGAAAAAGCATTATGATAATAATGCCCTTTGGAATTGAGATTAGTCTATGGGGTGAAATCTAAAGCATTGTGTGGATTTGAAATATACAACATTTTAGAAAAATCTTTGGGTTAGAATTAACTTATGTTAGAAACTGGAGATGCCTTAGCCTGCCTATATCATCCTAAAATTGTTCTTTTTAAAATTCAGAACTGTGTTCCAGACAGTTTCTAACACCAAATAACCAAGCTACCTTTTTTTTTTTTTTTT
>NW_016805426.1:1172966-1176188 GCF_001698545.2 Rhinopithecus bieti
ATCCTTTGGGTATATACCCAGTAATGGGATGGCTGGGTCATATGGTACTTCTAGTTCTAGATCCTTGAGGAATCGCCATACTGTTTTCCATAATGGTTGAACTAGTTTACAATCCCACCAACAGTGTAAAAGTGTTCCTATTTCTCCACATCCTCTCCAGCACCTGTTGTTTCCTGACTTTTGAATGATTGCCATTCTAACTAGTGTGAGATGGTATCTCATTGTGGTTTTGATTTGCATTTCTCTGATGGCCAGTGATGATGAGCATTTTTTTCTTGTGTCTGTTGGCTGTATGAATGTCATCTTTTGAGAAATGTCTGTTCATATCCTTTGCCCACTTTTTGATGGGGTTGTTTGTTTTTTTCTTATAAATTTGTTTGAGTTCTTTGTAGGTTCTGGATATTAGCCCTTTGTCAGATGAGTAGATTGCAAAAATTTTCTCCCATTCTGTAGGTTGCCTGTTCACTCTGACGGTAGTTTCTTTTGCTGTGCAGAAGCTCTTTACTTTAATTAGATCCCATTTGTCAATTTTGTCAGCCACTTTTAAATGATACTTTTCAGCTACAAGATGCAAATGTTTGGTTGATCTAGTGTAAGATTAATTAGAATGTCTCATATGAGTACAGAAACATGCATTTTCGGTGTGATGATTTAAGCGCAGCTAATAAAGTTGAAATGAACGAATGCACTTTGAATATGCAGAATATACGGTTCTTTGTATTTCCTCAGGGGTAAAAGCCCTTTGAAAAGATCAATGAGTGAAGTTTAAAACCACAGGCATCATTTTCTGATTTCACAAACCCAAAAAGAGCTGTGGGTTCTAATAGATCACCCTAAAGAATTTGGTAATTCATCTATCCAACTTTCACTCCACAAATGTTCAGCTCTGTTACGGGCTGGAGACATGAGGCAGAGAAGATGCAAGCCCACGCCGGCTGAGCTTGCAGGTAAGCGAGCACCTAGTCCTGAATGCAGTGAGCATGCATGGTGCTGGGGTGTGGGAGGTGTGAGGGGATGAGTG
Organism: Rhinopithecus bieti; assembly: GCF_001698545.2. Classification (NCBI taxonomy): domain Eukaryota; kingdom Metazoa; phylum Chordata; class Mammalia; order Primates; family Cercopithecidae; genus Rhinopithecus; species Rhinopithecus bieti. Next base: position 1,173,988 of record NW_016805426.1, read on the forward strand.
GGGGCATAAGAAGCATCTGGAGGGGCGATATTGGAGCAGAAATCAGGAGGAGGCGTTCAAGTGAGGGAGACTTCAAGTGACTTCCAGGCAGCAGCTTATGTGAGACCCAGAAGAAAGCATGTGGTATGCTTGGAAAGCTACATGAGTACATGCATGCATGTGTGGTGTACATGTTCGGCGTGTGGGTGTGTATGGTGTGTATGTATGGTGTTTGTGTCGCGTGTATGGTGTGTTCATGTGTGAGTATGTTGTTGGCGTGTATGGTGTGTGTATGGCATGTGTGTATGGTGTGTGAATGTGTGATTACATGTGTGTGGTATGTGCATGGGGCATGCACATGTGTGGTGTTTGTGTGTATGATGTGTGTATATGGGTTGTGTATGAATGCATGTGTGTGTGGTATGTATGGTGTGCGTGTGTTCATGTAACAGCCAGAACAGCGTAATGAATCTCCATGGACGCATTATCTAGATTCAATTCATGGCCAATTTTGTTTCATCCATATCCCCACCTAACTCATTCTGCCTAGTATTATGTTCAAGCAAACCCCATATATCGTATCATTTTATCTATAAAAACCTTGTATGTATTTGTAAATAAGTATAAAATGATATATCTATCTTGAAACTTCTCTAAAATGTTCTTTTAAAACATAGCCACAATACCATTATCACACCAAGAAAATTAACATTAATGTTTAATATCATCAAGTCTTGAGTCAGTTGTTCAAATTTCCAGTGGTCTTGTTCAGTGTTTTTTTTTTTTTACATTTTTTTGGAATCAGGATCCAGATAAAGTCCATACACTGTGACTCGTTGATGTCTTTTAAGTTGTCTATAGTTTTTTCTCCCCTACTTTTCCTTGCAATTTATTCATTGACACTTATCTTATGGAATTGCTCAGTTTAGATTTTGCTCCAGGGTATACTTTGACATATTATTCTGTGTTCTGTATTTCTTATAAATTAGTACTTGGATGTAGATATTTGACCAAACTCAGGTTTGATTGATGGATTTAGTTTTTTGGCAAGACCACTTTTTTTTTTGGAAATGGAGTCTTGCTCTTGTCGACTAGACTGGAATGGAGTGGCTAGATCTCGGCTCACTGCAACCTCCGCCTCCTGGCTTCAAGCAATTCTTCCAAGTAGCTGGGATTACAGGCGCCCACCACCACACCCCACCCAGCTAATTTTTGTATTTTTAGTAGAGATAGAATTTCACCATATTGGCCAGGTTGGTCTTGAACTCCTGACCTCAGGTGGTCTGTCTGCCTTGGCCTCCCAAAGTCCTGGGATTACAGGCGTGAGCCACCACACCCAGCCTTGGCAAGACTACTTTAGAGAGTATTCTGTTTTTCACGTGATAAACATTTCCTGAGATCCATTTGTCTTTCTTTTGGAGATGTTAGTAGCTGTTTATTAACTCATTAGGCGATGCTATTTATCCACTCAAACGTTTATGGGATTTAGGTTGTTGACAGGTTTTTACTGTTATGAACAATGCTGCTCTACACATTCTTACACTGCCTCCTGGTAATAGCTCCTGAACACAAATTTACCCAGAAGTGGAACGGTGGTCATCGAGTATGTTCAGGTTCAGTTTTACTAGTCAATACCAAATTGTTTTCCAAAGTGATTGTTGCAGTTTACACTTTCATCAGCAGGGGATTCATGAAGTGAATTTTGTGCAGTTTGCTTCCTGGTCTCACTTTTCAAGTTTTGCCAGTTTTATGGATATGTACTGGTTTTTCATTTTCACAGTGAGAGAGAGGGAAAAGGAAATTACTGTAAAAGTTTTAAGTGACTAAAGATGTTCGTCACCATCCACTACTAACTGGCTCAGAGAGGACAGTGGAAGAAAGAACAAAATCTGGATGTATGTTGCTTGTGACCTCATAGAACAGGAATTAATATGGGTGTTCCCCGCAGCCAGAGATGAAGTGTCTATTTCTTTTTCTTTCTCCTTTTTTTTTTTTTGAGACGGAGTCTTGCGCTGTCACCCAGGTTGAAGTATAATGGCATGATCTCGGCTCACTGCAACCCCTGCTTCCCAGGTTCAAGTGATTCTCCTGCCTCAGCCTCCTGAGTGGCTGGGATTACAGACCTGTGCCACCATGCCTGGCTAACTTTTGTATTTTTTTTTTTTTTTTTTTTTTTTGGGAGGGGGTTTTCTTTTCACCCCCGGGCGGGGGGCGAGGGGCCG
>NW_016805426.1:1176732-1181940 GCF_001698545.2 Rhinopithecus bieti
GGGATTATAGGCGTGAGCCACCGTGCCCAGCCTCTTTTTCATTTTACATACACTTTCTGGAATCTCCAATTAGAATTTCATTTCAGCTATTCCTGAAAGAACTTTCAAATGACACAGTTTCGATAATATATTTTCTTCCATTTAGATTAAATGTAGGTAACTCTACTGAAGTTTTTTTTTTTTTTATTGCTTGGAGGAGATAATGTAGCATAAATATTGATATATTGAAAAGCTATCATTTTCATGGAATGGGGAAAATAGCTAGAATTAAGATAGCAAACTAAGATAAAGTCTCTCTGTTCATGCAGTTACTCCAATGGCAAAATCACAAGTCTTATAATCTAGAAAGGTTAGTTCATTATGCCTTGGTGAAAGGTATTAAAAAGCTGTTCAATGCCATGACAAACAGAAAGTTTAAGAGCCCTGCTCAGCTCCTCCATTGGAAGAAGACTGGCAGAAGCTCATAAACTATGAGGGGGAAGGAGTGCAAGTCATAAACTATGAGGAGGAAGGAGTGCAAGTCATAAACTATGAGGAGGAAGGAGTGCAAGTCAGCCCTTTTACACTTTGGACTACTCACTGCTCCATCCCTGTCTCTACGCTCTTCCTGTTGCATTCAATAGCCATTTCTGACACTGACAAGAAATCTTAGGCTTCCTTGGATGAGCTGAAATGCTGTTACCCAGCTGCTTTCAGGCCTTTCTTATTTCCTGCTTTGGTCTGATGATCTGTTGTTTCCTTTTGAGATGATTTGTTCTTCTTAAGGGACATTTATGGGATCATTTCAAGTGTTACTTACTTGATATGATATGTGTTTTTAAAGTGATGTAAATCCTTCAGTGAAATGAACAAAGGTCCTTAATTGGAATTGGAAGTGCCAGAGTTCACAGCTGGTTTTCTGTTTGGAATACTCCATCATACCAGCTGAGTGAAGCTGCTGCCTTCTTGGGAGGAAATGTAGGGCAGAGGGTGGGGCTTTATTTCTAGGTCAGCAGCTGCTGAGGTTGACTTAAAACAGTGACATCACCCAGGGTTCTAAGTAGCAGTGGTGTTTGGAAATGCATAGGGGCATTTTGGTTTTCAAAATGGCCTGGGGGTGTTTGTTGGTGGTGGGCATGATTGGCATTTAGTGCTTGGGAGCCAGGTAGGCAATTCCAATGAGTTGAGCAATTCCACCCAGCAAAGAATAGTCTTGTCTGGCAGGGCACAGTGGCTCACGCCTGTATTCCCAGTAATTTGGGAGGTCAAGGTGGGTGGATCACCTGAGGTTAGGAGTTTGAGACCAGCCTGGCCGATATGGTGAAACCCTGTCTCTACTAAAAATACAAAAACTAGCTGGGCATGGTGGTAGGTGCCTGTAATCCCAGGTGAGGCTGAGGCATGAGAATTGCTTGAACCCGGGAGGTGAAGGTTTCAGTGAGCTGAGATCATGCCACTGCACTCCAGCCAGGGTGACAGACTGAGATTCTGTTTCAAAACAAAACAAAACAAAAAAGTCCTCTCCAAGATGCCAATCATCCCTGTTGAGAAACATGGCAGACTATTGGAGCTAGCACACTGATCTTTGAGTTTTATGGAAAAATCAATTGTTCTTAGGTCATCAGTATATTTTGTAGCCTCTAGCTTATAGTGAGAGGGGAGTCTACATAGTTCATCAAGCAACTCAATTATGTGAAAGTACTTAGGCTTTCTGTTCTTTAAGCTCTTTATCAGTTAGGTGAGGGCAATCATAGCCCCTACCTTTTATAGACATTATGGAGATTAAAGGAGTTGATGTATTTAAAGCACTTAGAAAGTTCCCTGGCACATAGTAGGCACTCAGAAATTATTAGCTATGATTGTTTTTTTTCTTCATGCCCCTTGGGAAAACTTGGCATTGCTTGACACTTATTCCAGAAACATCACTCTAGCCTCAGAAATCTCCAAAACGTCCAGTAATATTTTCCCTAGGAGGAGACAAATTCCTATGGTGGTAAGTGATTGTAAAAAGGGATCATAATAACATAATAGAAGGACATTAAAAACAAATAAAACTGACTTCCTGATTTTGTCTAGAGATTGGCAAATTTAGCCTTTAGACTGAACCCTGTTCTGTAAGTAAAGTTTCATTGGGACACCCATTTGTTTGCGTATTGGCGATGACTGTTTTTGCATAGCAGAGCTAAAGAGTTGCAACACAGACTGTATGGCCGTCAAAACCTAAAATGTTGGCTAAATTGTCCTTTACAGAAACATTTGCTGACCCTGGTACATAGTTTATATTATGAGTTGGCTACTCATCACTGTCACCTGAGGACCACATCTTATCAAAGCTCAGAAAGATAAACACAAAGGGGTTAGGAGGGAGTGTTTTACAGTGATAGTAATACGGTACGATGATAATGACAGGTAACACTTATTTGTTTACTATGGTTACACATGCTTCTAAGTACGTAATAGATACTAAGTCTTTTTAATAAACACAAAAATGCCCAGCATCTCAGTATTCCCTCAAGTTTATTTAGTCACTGGCAAAATTAGCCTATGAACCCAGACAATAGCTGGAAGTTGAGAAGAAACTTATGTTTTTAAGAGATGGTGTCTTGCTGTCTTGCCCAGGCCGGAGTGTAATGGCACCATCATAGCTCAAACTCCTCGACTCAAGAGGTTCTCCCACCTCAGCCTCTGAGTAGCTAGAACTACAGGCATATGCCATCATGCTTGGTAAAAGAGGAGTGACTTTTAAATGTGATGGATTTATGGTAAGAAGACTCTAAGGTCATATCTGGGCAAAGGAATGTTTAGTTATCTCGGAATTTGCTTTAAGATGTAAAAGAAATTTATTATCCTCAAATCAGTTTAGAGATTCAATGCAATTCCAATAAAAATATCAAAAGGGAGTTTTAAAAAGTGAAATTGAAGCTAACTTTAAAGTTCATTTGTAATAGCACATGTGTAAGAATATAGAAGAAAAACATTTAAAATAATTGCCTTGCTAAGATATCAATGCATGCTATAAAGTGGTAACAACCAAAACAGTTGGTTCTCGATGGAAGAACAAACAGTTCAATAGATCATAATAGGTGATATTCAAAGATACGCAAAGATATGTATGGTAAAATAATTCACAACAAAGATAATTTTAAATCAGTGGGGGAAGGACAGATCCATTCAGAAAACAGCATTGAGTCACTTGGTTATCCATTTGGAATATCATTAAGGTTAGATCCCTATCTCACGTCATATATTAAATAAATTCATGATTGATTAGATCAGAACTTCCTGACCACACTGGTATAGTGTAAGTGGGTTACCAGTGACTTGAGTTACTGATCCCTCAATGGGCCACTAGGTACAGCCTGGTATTGTCAGTACTCCTGCACTGGTTGCTGTCTTCCACAATCACTTATGAGCACAATTGCTCGTGTACTCTAGTTTTCTGTACAAACATTACAATTTTCTTTTTTCTTTTTGTTTTTTGAGACAGAGTCTCACTCTGTCGCCCATGCTGGAGTGCAGTGGCGTGATCTCGGCTCACTGCAAGCTCCGCCTCCCAGATACATGCCATTCTCCTGCCTCAGCCTCCCGAGTAGCTGGAACTACAGGTGCCTGCCACCACGCCCGGCTAATTTTTTGTATTTTTAGTAGAGACGGGGTTTCATCGTGTTAGCCAGAATGGTCTCGATCTCCTGACTTTGTGATCCGCCCGCCTTAGCCTCCCCAAGTGCTGGGATTTCAGGTGTGAGCCACCGCATCCAGCCTTAAATATCACAATTTTCTATGTGTTCAACGACTTTGAAAAGGTTAGGCTTACTTTAAATAGGAAAAACAAATGAAATGTAAATATCAAAACTTCTCATCAATGTCAGCAATAAAAACAGTACCTCCCTACATTCCTTGGGCTCTTCTGCAACAATCTATTCTTGAACATGAATATTTTTAATCCTTAGGTAGATGTAGACATGGGAAGATAAAAAATTATGCCACATACACACACACTAGGAAGCACTGGATTAAATGCCACTTGTGCACACACACACACACGGAAACACTGGATTAAATTCCACTTGTGTGCACACACACACCCACACACACACTAGGAAGCACTGGATTAAATAGCTAAAAGAAAAATATTTGAGCTTTCCACTGCTGGCCAAGGTGAAGTAACAGGGACTGGATTTGCCTTCCCACCTGAAACAACCAAAATCTAACAAAATAAATGACACAACAGTGCTGACGACAATGGACATCAGGTCAGAAAGAATCTCAGTGGTCCCTGAAAGATGGGGAGCAAATAAGGTGATCCCCAAGATTGTAGCACTTTCCTACCTGGAGAAGGTTTCAAGGGCATGGCAAATGCGTGGGGAACTCAAGCTGACTCTGGAAGTTTCCCTGAGTCGTGTAGGTAGAGCAGGGAGTCCAGAGGGTCGCAGGTAGCTGGGGCTCACAGGGCAGTGACTGGAGAAAGAGAAATCCTGTGGTCTGCAGGGGGTCTTAAGCAGTGGGAAAAACTACCCTTAGATCAAACATTTTGTTGATCTTTTCTAATAAAATTTAAAGCAAGATCTGAAACGAACAAACAATTTCCAAGTAACTTTACCACATCACAAAACAAAGCTCAAAACTGTTTTTAAGAATACAGAAATGTCCAGTTCTCACCAAAGAAGAAGTAACAACATTCAACATTAATAACAAATTACCAGGCACACAAAGCAACAGAAAAATAAACGAGGAGGGGACAAATCAACAAATCAAACTGATCCCAAAATGACACAGATAATAAAATTCATAGACAAGGATATTCAATGTATTATTGTAACTGCATTCCATACATTCAAAAAGCTAGAAGTATTGAACACATTAAGTATAGACATAAAATACATTTTAAAAATTAAAGTTCTAGAGGTGAAAACTATAATGTCTGAGATAATCAATACATTGATTAGGATTAATGGGAGACTAGATATTACAGAAGAAAATATTTGTAAGGACATAAAGATTTGTACATCTGAAAACATAGCAGTAGAAATTATCCAAGACCCTGAGATAAAAGTGACAAAGGAAAAAAAAAGAAAGAAAACCCCACAACATCAATGAACTATGGGATAACGTCAAGTGGTCAAATATATATGCAATTGGAGACCCAAAGGAGGGGGAGACAGAAAATATACTTAAATAATGGCCTCCAACTTTCTTTCTTTTTTTTTTTTTTTTTTTTGAGACAGAGTC
>NW_016805426.1:1185699-1221451 GCF_001698545.2 Rhinopithecus bieti
GCCATTCTTCTGCCTCAGCCTCCCAAGTAGCTGGGACTACAGGTGCCAGCCACCTCGCCCGGCTAGCTTTTTTGTATTTTTTTTAGTAGAGATGGGGTTTCACCGTGTTAGCCAGGATGGTCTCGAACTCCTGACCTTGTGATCCGCCCGTCTCGGCCTCCCAAAGTGCTGGGATTACAGGCTTGAGCCACCGCGCCTGGCCGTCCTCCAACTTTCAAGTATGACGAAGACTTTATTTTTTAAATTTTAATTAATTAATTCTTTTTTTTGAGACAGAATCTCGCTCTGTCACCCAGGCTGGAGTGCGGTGGTGCAATCTCCAATCACTGCAACCTCTGTCTCCTGGGTTCAAGCAATTCTCAAATTTCAGCCTCCTGAGTAGCTGGTACTACAGTTATGAGCCACCATGCCCAGCTAATTTTTGTATTTTTAGTAGAGATGGCGTTTTGCCATGTTGGCCATGTTGGTCTTCAACTCCTGAGCTCAAGTGATCCATCTGTCTTGGCCTCCCAAAGTGCTGGAATTACAGGTGTGAGCCACCGTGCCCAGCCTGATGAAGACTTTAAATCCACAAACCCAATAAGTTCAATGAACCCCGAGCACAAGAAACATGAAGAAAACGACACCAACACATACTGTAATCAAATTTCTTAAACTTAGTGATAAACAGAAAATCTTAATCCCAAGAAAATACCTATATACACACCTACTCAAAATTTACAGGAAATTTCAGCTCATCTGTGAACTTCAGGTTAAGAACTTTCTAATTTAGTTTAAGGAGGTGAAGGTGTGAGAACAAGCTTGTGGCAAGAGGGAGGGAACAAGTCATACTGGACATGAGTGGCTAAAGTTTGATCACTGCCATTGTAGAATTCCCTCTGTGCTGCGAACCCCAGAACCATATGTTTCTGTGTGCTGTTCTGGGATTGTTGGGGTCAAGTTATAAATGAAGCCCCATTGTTGACAATTGCTGCTAACGTTTCTCTCTCTCTCTCTCTCTCTCTCTCTCTCTCTCTCTCTCTCTCTCTCTTTCTTTCTTTTTTTTTGAGACAGAGTCTCTCGCTGTGTTGCCCAGGTTGGAGTGTAGTGGTGTGATCTCAGCTCACTGCAACCTCCGCCTCCTGGGTTCAAGAGATTCTCCTGCCTCAGTCTCCCAAGTAGTTGGGATTACAGGTGCTGCCACCATGCTCGGCTAATTTTTTGTATTTTTAGTAGAGATGGGGTTTCACCATATTGGTTAGGCTGGTCTCGAATTCCTGACCTCAGGTGATCTGCCCAACTCGACCTCTCAAAGTGATGGGATTACAGGCATAAGCCACCATGCCTATCCTGTTTTCTTCTTTTGAAAAAGGAATGGACCACTTTATAGAATACTTGGCAAATAAATCTGTGGGGATCAAATATTTATTAGGGTATAGACGTTTGGATTCTTGATATGATTGACCAGACATACAATGAGTGCAAAATGCAAAGATTCCTTTTTTTCCAACACTTAATTGAATTTTTTATTTCAATAGTTTTTTTAGGGTACAGGTGGTTTTTGGTTACATGGATAAGTTCTTTAGTGGTAATTTCTGAGATTTTGGTGCACCCATTACCTGAGCAGTGTGCACTGTACCTGCTGTGTAGACTTTTGTCCCTCAGGCCCCCCCCACCCTTCCCCTTGAGTCCCTAAAGTCCATCATTTCATTTTTATGCCTTTGCATCCTCATAGCTTAGCTCCCACTTATAAATGAAAACATGCGATGTTTGGTTTTCCATTCCTGAGTTACTTCACTTATAATGATGGCCTCCAGCTCCATCCAAGTTGCTGCAAAAGACATTATGTCATTCCTTTTTATGACTGAGTAGTATGCCATGGTGTATATAGACCACATTTTCTTTATCCACTCGTTGGTTGATGGGCACTTAAGTTGGTTTCATATTTTTGCAATTGTGAATTGTGCTGCTATGAGCATGCATGTGCAAATGTCTTTTTCATGGAACGACTTTTTTCCCTTTGGGTACACACCCAGTAGTGGGATTGCTGGATTGAATGGTAGTCCTACTTTTGGTTCTTCAAGGAATCTCCACACTGTTTTCCATAGTGGTTGTACCAGTTCACCTTTCCACCAGCAGTATGAAAGTGTTGTCTTTTCACCACATCCATGCCAACATCTATTATTTTTTGACTTTCAAATTATGGTCATTCTTGCAGGAGTAAGGTGGCAAGATTCTTCTTTTTATTTCACTCTGGGATTTGGTCATTTTATAGCCTGACCTGGTCAGCAGGTTCAACTTTCCTCTTGATAAATTCGCCATCACAGACACCACTCCTGAAATGTATTCTTAAAGGAAATACAAGTTTGGGACACTAGAGGTCTCCACTTCACCATATACCAAGGTTATCTCAGGGACACCTGCCAAGCACAATTTCCATGGCAACATGAAATAGGTGGCTTGTCCTTAAGTGGGAGGAGGAGAGGGTTGAGGAGGAAGACAGGGTGACAGCAGGGGCAGTTAAAAGTGGGTAGTTTCCAATTTCTGTTGGGTGGATGTCCTCCGTTGTTATTTTGAAATACAGACTGAAATTTGAGTAGGCTTTGCTGGAGTTAGATTTTCCACTTGTTTTTCAGATTTGTATCTTTGCTTGGACACCCAAAGCTTCTTAAAGCCTGCAGCACTGGAAAAACACCAAACCCAAAACAAAAAACAATAACCGTGTGGTGATTACTACATGCACCTGCAGAGAAATTCTTTTCTTTTTAGATTTTACTTTGATAGTCCACATTTCAAGTTCAATTTCAGTCAGACCCCAAATTCGAATTGACATAACTATTCTGATGGTCAGAATGCATGCAATCTAAAATGATGCTAGTGTGATGCTCAGAATGTATTGATCCATCCATGCTTGTCCTGGCATCTTCCCCGATGGTGGCTGCCTTAGACCCTGAGCTTCCAGTGTTGCCTTAGTGGGACGATAGAGTGGCCACGTGAATATTCAGGTGAGAGTATCCAGCCAGGTGAGCAGCCAGGACATGTGCTGGGAGAAGGGAAGCAGTGAGTTCTGTTGGAGTCCTTCCTGTCACTCCGTGGCCCTTGGCTCTCCAGTGGCTGAAGTAACTTCAGATTTTTAACGTCCTTCCTACATCGGCTTCTCAACACTGCTTGCTTCCAGCGAAAGTCCCTTCACTTCCACCATCTCCCAGAGGCATGCCTTTTTTCATCATCTCCCAAAGGCGCGTCTCCTTCCACCATCTTCCAGACATGCATCTCCTTCCTCCATCTCCCGGAAGTGTGCCTTCTTCCACCCTCTCCCGGAGGTGCTCCTTCTTCCATCATCTCCCAGATGCCCGTCTTCTTGTCTTATGAGCCTCCTCAGGCTTCTCCAAAGTTCATTTCTTCTGAAAGCGTATTTGACAGCAAGAGTTCTAACCGACTTTTTCCAAATAGCAGCATCCTTGTTTTAAAATTCATTACGTGTTGCTGTTTGTATTTTAAAATATCATCTGTGAAGTCACAGAACCTTTGGATGTATTAAAAAGAAAGGAAAGGATGCATCTCTAAAACCTCTGAGGCTTGGGAAAAAATTCTTAGATCACTAAACTTTCTTGACATTCGTCTCCTGCCAGAGGATGCTGGTGAACGACAAAGAGCTGGCAGGGAAGGCTTAGGACGCTGGTGAGAATCCGTGCTCCTTCATGACAGAGGTCAGTCTGGGCCGGCTCTGACGTCCCCGGGAGGCGGAAAGCAAAGCAAAGTCTGGTTCCTTCTTTGTTTCCATCCTTTCCTCCCCTGCTTTCTCCCCCTCTCATGTGTAACTACAGGAAAGAGGAAGGAAAACCTGCCCACCACTCCTTAAGAGACTTTCCCAATCCTCACCTGACCCCTGGCTTTGAGCTCAGGAGCCCTCAGTGCTCCTCTCCACCAAAACTCCTGTGGCTAATTACAGGACTGTAGAGTCAGAGGGAGGCCTGGGGCTTCATAACTGAAACCTCATAACTGAAACCTCAGGCTCAAAAACCCTCTAAATGTGTCTGACAAAGTTATATTTCCTGTACTTTTTCAGTCCCAGCTCAAGGAACTGCCAACCTTCCAGGGAGAGAGCCTGTCTATCTGTCTATCAATCAATCATCTATCTACATACCTACCTGTCTATCAATCAATCTATCATCCATCTATCTACCTATATATCATCTATCTATTCTGTCAATCATCTGTCTCCATATTATTTGTTTATCCATCTATCACTCATCCATCCATCCATCTGTCCATTCATTTATTTTATCTCTATATCATCTTTATCTAACATCCTATCTATCTATCTATCTACAATCCATTTATCTACCTATCATCTATCATCCCATCTATCTCTATGTATCATCTATCTATTCTATCAATCATCTACCTCTGTATTACTTTTCTACCCATCTATCATCCACCCATTCGTCCATTTATCTCCTTTCTATATCTATTTATCCATTATCTATCTATCTATCTATCTATCTATCTATCTATCTATCTATCTGTCTATCTATCTATCTATCTATGTCTATTTCTATCTTTGTATTTATCATCAAATCTATTTATATGTGTGTGTACATATGTGTATACGTGTGTGTACATATACATTAAATGTTTGTGTATTCAAAGTAATAAATACACATCTTTTAAAAACCCTGTAGCTGTTTCTCCTTACTATATCTTAAGTAGATTTGTATTTTGCTCTTTCCTAATGTTTAAATTTTGAGATGATGTTAGGGCTTTCTGTTGAGGAAGATGATAGTTTATTTAATCAATTCCCCATAGACATACCCTCTGTGCTCTTCCATTCTCTCAGTCAGGTTATAACTCTCAGTTCGATTAATTTGGCATTTACCTCATCACTACTCACAATGGATCCATTTAATGTATTATAATTATCTTTGCATTTTTGAACAAAGTATTCTTTTATTTGGAATTGATAAAGTAGTTATTAATATGCTTGGGTTTCTGTGTATCACCCACTCTCAAATCTCTGACAGAACCGAGATCTCCTTTTTTTTTTTTTGAGACAGACTCTTGTTCTGTCGCCCAGGTTGGAGTGCAGTGGCGCCATCTTGGCTCGTTGCAACCTCCACCTCCTGGGTTCAAGTGACTCTCCTCAGTCAGCCTCCTGAGTGGCTGGGATTACAGGTGCATGCCACCATGCCTGGCTAATTTTTGTATTTTTAGTAGAGATGGGGTTTCGCCATGTTGACCAGGCTGGTCTTTAACTCCTGACTTCAGGTGATCTGCCCTCCTTGGCCTCCCAAAGTTCTAGGATTACAGCTGTGAGCCACCGTGCCTGGCCAAAATCTCCTTTTTTTTTTTTTTTTTTTTTTTTAAGGTAGAGTCCCACTCTGTCACCCAGGCGGGAGTGTAGTGGTACAATCTTGGCTCGCTGCAATCTTTACCTCCCAGGTTCAAGCGATTCTCCTGCTTCAGCCTCCTGAGTAGCTGGGATTATAGGTGCGCACCAGCATGCCTGACTAATTTTTGTGTTTTTAGTAGAGACGGGGTTTCACCATGTTGGTCAAGCTGGTCTTGAACTCCTGACCTCGTGATCCACTCACCTAGGCCTCAAAATCTCCTTTTAATACACTTAGACACACCATGCCTTTGAATCTGTGTGTTGTGTTTCTTCCCTGAGGGAGATTTGTGTGGACACTCCACTCCCTTGCTGTCTGACTGGGTGTTCTCTAGACTTTACCACTATGGCACGGCTGCTGGTGTTAACTTCTTTTCATGATCACTGCATGAACTTCCTTTGTTTCAGTCGCTCTTCCATGGGATCCTTGGTTTCCAGGTTCCTGCGTCTTTGTCTCTCTTGCTTCAGTTCCCTCCGCTGAGATGACCTATTTCTTCACTCCCACTTTTTTGGTAAAATATATCATCTCAATAGCAGGTACGCAGAGGATAATTTTTTTGAGAAATTGTTTGTCTGAAAGTGTCTCTGTAATATTCTAACATTTGAATCATAGATTGGCTAGTTATAGAATTGTATGTTCAAATTTATTTTCTCTTGGAATTTTGAAGATATCGTTCCAGTGTCTTGTAACTTTCTTTGTTACTATGAGCAGTCCAGTACCATTTTCCTGATCCATTGTGTGTGTCCTCTTTTGCTTTTTATGGGAGGCTTTCAGAACAACTTCTCTCTCTCTTCATCACTAGTGTTTTGACATTTTTAAAAATTATATTCTTTGGTGTAGATCTTTTTTTCATTTGTTTTATTGGACACCAAAATAGTCTGTTCACACTGAAAACCTATGTATTTCAGTTCTGAGAAATTTTCTTGTACAATGTCTTTCATGATTTTCTCCCCTCTGATCTCTTTTTTTCTCTCTAATTATTATTAATTAGACAGTGGATCTCAGAATTGAAACTTTAATTTGTTTATCTATTTTCCCAACATTTTTTAGCTCTAGTTTTTAATCTATTTTTTGGGAAGTTTCTTTAACGTTCTGAATTTTTATAGCCCCAGTCTAGTTCATGGATGTAATGTGAATGTAATATGACCTTAGTGTTTCTGAAGATAATAATTGTTGTAGCCTGGGCATGGTAGCTCGTGCCTGTAATCCCAGCACTTTGGGAGGCTAAGGGGGAAGGATCCCTTGAGCCCAAGAATTTGAGACCAGCCTAGGTAACAAAATGAGACCCTATCTCTACAAAAACTCAAAAAATTAATCAGGCATGGTGGTGCGCATCTGTGGTCCCAGCTACTTGGGAGGCTGAGATGGGAGAATTACCTGAGTCCAGGAGGTGGAGGCTGCTGTGAGCTATATTTGTGCCAATACACTCCATCCTGGGTGACAGTGAGGTCCTGTCTCAAAGAAAGAAAAATTCAGTTTTTTCATCTCAGCTACATTTCAAGCCCATGATAGCCCCACGTGGCTAGTGACTACCATACTGTGCAGTGCAAGTGTGGTACATTTCCATCAGAGCAGAAAGTTCTGTTAGGTGTGTCAGAATTCAGAGTTTGTGGGGCATTTTGTTCATGACTTCATTTCCACCAATGATATTAATTTGTCATATACTATAAGCAAGAGCCTAGGTGCACTTAAGCATTTTCGACAAATGAAGGTTGAATGACATCAAGACACACTGCACAACTGGGTCTTCCTTGATAGTTCCAGTAGAGAACGTGGTGCATAGATCAAGTCACTGCACCACGTGTGCTCATCTAACCATGCTGAACTCAGAAGGAACCACACCATGGTAGTTAAGACACATTGACATGGAGGGTAGTAGTTTAGTTTTAGCCTTGTGATATCATCATCACCATAAAATCAGTCTTGTTGCTGTCAGTGTTATTACTTTTGTAGTTTTCTTTGTATTAACTTTTACAAATTGTATCTTGCTTTTTTAGCTGTATAAGAAAATAAAGTAGAACTTTTATTTGTTCATTCTTCATATTTAGGTTTGATACCTCCTCTCTTTGTGATTAATCAGATATAATTATTTTTCCTATGAAAGTGGCCTCTAAATGATTTATGTTGGGATGCAGCAGTAAAATAACAATACTGTGTTAGTGGGTGCCTGTTCCACATTGGGCACTCTTGCAAGTGCTTTGCATAGATGATGTTATTCACTTATCTTATGGCTTGTGAGGCCGGCACTATTACTGTCCTTATTTTATTTTATTTTATTTATTTTTTAATCTTCATTTTAGAAAGGAGGAGACTGAAGCTGAGTGTTTAAGTGACTTGTCCAAGGTTATGCACCACATCGGGGGTGAAGTTGGGTGTGACCCGGGCAGCCTGACTCCATAACCCACTTGCTCTCCCTCCCCTTATGGTGATAGAGGGATGAGCTTTGTCATCAAATGGGCTTGGGATCTAGTTCCAGCTCTTCTTCTATGATTCTGGGCAAGATATGTAACCTTTCTAAACCTCAGTCCTTATTGATAAAATGGAGACAATGATGCTGTCCTCAGAGACTGTTGTCAGGGGTTAAATGAGGTAATATACACAAAGCACTTCACCCAGTATCTGGTAATTGCAAGAATTTTCCACAAGGAAAACTGAGCTCTCCTCCTGCCCTCTGGGAGTAGGGCAGTTGGTGCATTCCAACAGCATATTTTATAGTCAAAGCTTCATCCTCAGTAGAGTGAAGAAACGACATGGAAGGCAGAAGCTGGGGACAGAAAAAAGGTTCCCTGGCTGGGCATTTCCTTCCTGTCCTCATGGTGAGACATCATTGATCACTGTGGTCCCTGCACCTCTCAGATGACCCCCTGGTGGGAGTTGCTGCCAACCTCTGAGGATCTTCTCAGACAGTGAGTTGGGTGCTGTACAGAAACAACCTTGGGTGGCGCCTACTCCATTTCCAAATATCTCTTGACTCTGAGAGTTTGACTAAGCTCTTCACTATGCATATTTCAGAGGACAAATAGAGGCAGGAGGCATCCCTGGGCAGCAGCAGCTGGCGTGGTCAGCAAAGGCCTCGTGCAGGAGGCTGGTGCTGCAGCCAGGCCTGGGGTCGGTTGGCTTTGGGGTTGTTTATGAGATGTGCTGGCCCTTTCAGGCTGGTAGGAGAGAATGAGTAAAAGTCCTAGAGCAGGAGCAGACATCAGGCATGTAGGGAACAATGAATCAGCCAGCCTGGTGCTCACAGCAGTGTGGTGTCTTGCTCTGATATACACACACAGGCACACGCATGCCCCAGAGACACACTCAGTCTCTTTGGGTTTAGGACTTACTTAGGACACAGGGAGAAACAAGGAAGTCGGGGCTCGTCCCCTCATCACTGACCCTCCAGGAGACTGAGCAGATGGCACTGAGGGAAGGAGAGTGGCCAGTGGCTTCATTCCCCCACTGCATTCGGCTGGGGGCTGCTGCCCATGAGCATGGCTCCCTGAGTCAGAGAGAACAACACAGGACTGACTGGAGGGCTGCCTGCAAGACTCCCAGCACCTTGGGGACCCCTCAGTAACTCCGGGAAGTGAGAGCAACTTACTGGAAGTTGCTGGTCTTAGCCCTCCTTGAGCCACCCACACTGCGGTGGCAGGATGACCCTGTGTCTCTGCTGTAGTGACCGCCCCTACCTCCTGGCTTCTGCTGCCCATCCCTTTGGCTGCCTTGTGGCCTTTACCAAATGCCTTTTTTCTTCGCCAACTGTTTCTACCTCTGTCTAAAATTCTTCAGGAGAGAGGACCTGATACCCAAGTCTGGTTAATCCTGTAGTGCCTGTAGGACAAAGCAGTTTCCACCAGGCGCCACACAGACAGAGGATTGTAGAGAGGTGCTCACCCACATCCTATTCACCCCCTCACTCAACAAATGCACATGATGGCGGAGTGTCTGCCAGGGTGGCAGGCTCGGTGGTAAAGAGTGTGGTCCCCCACGTGCAAGAAATCTCCTGTGGAGCTGTGGCACCAAGAGCAACATCACTGTCGCTCTAGGGCTTGTCTGTGTGTAAACAAGCAAAATTCTCGGGACAAAGCCAAACCAAACCAACACCTTTATTATTTGCGCCCACCATCCATTCAGACCTGCTCTGTGAGCTCATTCTTCCAAACTTTGGCTGAAATCTCAAAGGTCTCGTGAGCTTTCCGGTGACATTAGACATGTCCTTCAGTTCCTCCCTCAAGACTCATTTCTGCAACTTACATGTGCAGTGCCATGAATAATTGAAAACTGATTTAAAGTTGACCCTGTCCTCTCATCTAGTTCAAGAGGGCAGTGCTGGTGGCTTGCAGTGGGGAAGGCACGTGGTCAGCGTCTTCGCATTTTCCATCCGCCCATGCTCAGTCCTCTCCTTCCGCAGGCCGATGACCATGGTTTCTGCTCCCTCCCCCAAGTTGGGAAAGGACAGAGAAAGAGGAGAGAGGTGGCAGGAGAAGGCTTCCTTGATTTGCATTGTTGTGAGTGGGTTCTGGGATGTTCCGGGTCTGTGGGTGTTTAAGGCTGACACTTCCTCTCGTGGCCATCCTTGATGGGTCCATCGGAGACAGAGGCTCTGAGAGCTCGGATCCCTGCCTGCATTTTTATAATGTAACGAAGGCATTTCTTCTTCTCTGGCTGGTTTGTGACTTCTTCCTCTCCCCTAAGCGTGGTCTTGCTGGACAGGATCTGAGAAAACCCTGGTCAACGCTCTCTCTGTGGCCAGTCTCTTGTGCACCTGGCTCTCTCTCTCTCTGTGGCCAGCCCCTCTTGCACAGGGAGTCTGTCTCTCTCTCTCTGTGGCCAGCCTCCCCAGCCTCTTGTGCACAAGAAGCTCTCAGGCCTCATTTGTCAGCATGTGCAGAAGTGGTAAAGGGTCTATCTAAAGAGCCAAACTCTCAGTCTGTATCTTCCAAAAAGAAGCACTGGTCTCTCTTTTTCCAAAACCTTTAACTACACCCCAAGGTGAAGTTCTCATTTCTATTGGCAAGGTTGAGTCTAGGCTAAGGAACAATGTGGAGGGGAACTGGGAGTGGTGGTGAGAGGACCGGGATTGAAGAGGCCGGCCCCCCGAGCCATTTTCCCTAGAAGCAGGACGGGTAAGCCCGGTGTGACCCTGAACTAGGGAGTCCACTTAAAACTCTACTGAACAATAATCATTAGATGCTGATGAATGGATGTTGCTGAAACCCTGCACCCTGGAATGAAGCAAGATCTGATGCTAGGAGTTCTGGGTTCAAGTCTCCACTGCTCAACCTTCTAGTGTAACCTTTTATGATCTCCCTGGGCCTCAGGTCTCTCCACTTATTTTTTATTTTATTTTTTTTTTTGAGATGGAGTCTTGCTCTGTTGCCCAGGCTGGAGTGCAGTGGCATAATCTCAACTCACTGCAAACTTCGCCTCCTGGGTTTAAGGGATTCTCCTGCCTCACCCTCCTGAGTAGCTGGGGTTACAGGCACATGGCACCATGCCCTGCTAATTTTTGTATTTTTAGTAGAGATGGGTTTCACCGTGTTGGTCAGGCTGGTCTCAAACTCCTAACTTCGTGATCCACCCACCTTGGCCTCCCAAAGTGCTGGGATTACAGGCATGAGTCACCGCACCTGGCCAGGCCTCTCCTCTATTAAATAGGGATATTAATAAGCAATTTCAGAGGACCCCTGAAAGAATAGAAGGGAGTAATAAGTACTTCTCACACTCAGAAATACGAAGCAAATAGTAACCTTGTTAGTCATCTGATGGATTCACACAGGTGACATTTATTAAAAACAAATGATGAGGCCTGTAATCGCAGCACTTTGGGAGACTGAGGCAGGAGGATCACTTGAGTTCAGGAGTTCAAGATCAGCCTAGGAAACATAGGGAGACCCTGTCTCTAATTCAAAAAAATAAAAAAAAAGAAAACAAACAAAACCAGATGATGAATAGACATTATTTTGGTCTGGTGGAGGGGGGAAAAGTTGTGTTGGTTCCTGTTTCTAAGAGCCCACAGTCTTCACTTATTTGTCTCCTGGTGGAGGTCCTGTTGGGGTCTCTGAGTGTCAGGAGGATGCTGGGTGCTGGAGCAGGGGTATGTGGGAGCCCAGAGTGAGGAGAGGATGGTTGGAAGGAAAGTGGGGTAGAGCTGCCCCCAGGCCTGCAGCGAGTGGAATCCATGAGTGTCTGTTGTGGAAAGTGTTGCTCACTGACCTTTCAGCTTCGCAGGATTTTGATTCAGATTAGAACCAGAAAGTGCTCTAGTGAGAAAGGACTTTAGATAGCATCTTCACCAACCCCATCACTTGGAGGCCCCGAAAGATGAAATGCCTTGTTGAGGGCTTCACAGCAAATGCAAAGCAGAGCAGAGATCAGAACAGAACAGGGGGCTCCCTGCCCTCCCCTGGCCCATCCAGGGCCTTGAAGGACCCTCTCCCTCCTTTAAGCAGGCGAATTTGGTAAACATGTGTGAGCATTTTCATTTGGAGCAAGGGGAGGACAAGTGTCGCCTTCTCACATAACTAGAGGTCTGTAGTCATGGTGCTACTTTCAGAACAAAGGGCCCAGACACCTGAATGGACACATCTGAAGACAGGTGCCCATCTCCATCTCCTTAAATGAGGTTACTCATGTTCATTTTAGGGAAGTGTCTATTTTAAAAAAATCACAAGAGCTCCATGTAGTCGGGAAAATGTCCCAGCACACCTGCAGACTGTCAACAGTCTGCTTATATTATTCTATTGTAAATATAATATCTAAAGTTATTTCCAGCCGTGTGATGAAGTAGGCTAGTGACTCCGAATATTATGCAGACTTGCTTTTCTTACAATTGCGTTAAAATCACCTGACTTCCTCACCCTTTGGCTTACTCTACTCCTGCCTCAGCCTCCCAGGTAGCCTCCCAGGTAGCTGAGATTACAGGCACCTGCCACGACACCTGGCTAATTTTTGTATTTTAGTAGAGACAGGGTTTCACCATGTTGGCCAGGCTGGTCTCGAACTCTTGACCTCAGGTGATCGGCCCCCATTGGCCTTCCAAAGTGCTGGGATTACAGGCATGAGCCATTGTGCCCAGCCAATCCCCCAATTATAAAACATCATCTCAATGCTAGCTACATTTTGAGGACTGACACAGCAGAAGCAAGTTCTTGTGGGGGACAAGCGGGGAAGTAAATGATTAAGAGGACTCTTGTTGTTGTTTTTTTTTTTTTTTAATTCCATTTTACACATCCACCTGTTTGTCATTAAGTCACATTTAATCAAAATATACACACAGCACAAATACTTTTAAAATGTATGGTTGGAATTCTGATTAAACTCGACTGACTGCTGCAAACAGCATGCACGGGTCATTGATCTTGAATGATGCCTATGGAGGGGCTTAAGAATCATGAAATCACCAGTCATGGCACGAGAAGGGGCTGAGGTTCTTTTCCCAGGAGACTTATGCATGTCATTTATTTTCTTGTTATAATGTGAGGATGGCAGTGAACGACTCCACCGACACTGGGGTCTGCTGAGAATGGGCGGATAGAAAGGTTTCACTGGCAAGGGTGAAATGATACTATCTTTGGGGAGCTCTAAATATCATTTCTATCTTGACAAGATAACCAGCGAAGGTGTCTAGCAAACCTTCCCTCTCACTTTCCACTGTCCTCTTGACCATGGATTTCACGGTTAATCAGGATAAATGGATTTGTAGATCTCAAGTTACAAGCTACGTTTATTGTAAAGAATTCCCATAAAAACCTATCCAGGGTTGGTCCCCCAGCCGTGTACACATCCACAGATAGGAATAGAATAAAACGGGTTAGTGACTACTCGTCTACGGCTGAGTGAGATCCACTACGAGACCAGGCAATGGGGCCGTTTCAGTCTTGCGATGTCTGTATTCCATTTGCCCCCGATTCAACAAGCATTTCATTGATAAGCAGTTGGAGCCCAGGTGAAGAGTCATAATTTATTTCAGTATCAAGTTTTGAAACCTTTCCGAGTGCGGAGACCCATCTTTCAAGTAAATAACTATGGTTAGTTATGACCTAACTTCAGGAGCGTCTGTGAGACGTGTCAGGAGACGAGACACACGGCATCGTCATTAGTGAAGTGGACTTGGTTTCTGCTACAGATTAAAGTCCCATTGGGGGCGAACGGGTCTGAGCCTTTATTGTTGAGTGTTTCTTTCCTTTTCCAAGTTGAAAAAGGAACCCAAGCAGTGTCTCTTGAACCAGTCCCCAGAGAGAAGGCAAATTCCTTCCTGTCTCTGGAGGGGCAAGATTCAGGATATCAGCCGCTCCATCCCGGGGTTCATGAAGGAAAAGTTCCTGAACATATTCTGGTCCATGCTGTTGATCAGCGCTCTGTCAGCGAATGACAACCGAGGCTTCTCATTTAAGAATTCTTTGTCGAAATTGCTGCAGTCGTATGGTGATTTCTTGGTCAGAGTTTAAGGGAAGAAAGAAAGAGAAGCAAAATCAGTCAGTAAGTTCATGATTTTCACTTTTGTTATCTAGGCTGTGATCTGCGTATGGCAAAGTTGGCGTTTGCAGAGACACTAAATAGGGGCAGTGCCTATAGATGACCATGCACAGCTCTCATTGAACATGGCTACAATCCTGTGTCCTCGGCTTAATAATAATATAAATTCATAAATTCACAGAAAGACTACCACTGTAGACATTCAAATGGATCTAATGTTTCTAATTAATGGTTTACATGAAGCAGGGTTGGCGACCTTTGAAAAGGTGATCCGCCTGAATTTGACCTCTGTCTTTTTAGTTTTCATGGAACACAAGGTAGGGATAAGGGATGGTGGTGGGGAGAGGGAGTGAGGGTGTATGAACGGAGGGATGGGAAGAGAGAAGGATTTTCACAATTACATATTCCTGTTCTTTTATCGACATTCTTGGCTGTTGTCAGTCCCCTGGCCTTGTATTTTATTAGTAAATGTCTTGGGCTGTCTTTTTTAGATAACACAGACTGGGACAGAGTCCTTTCAGACCACTTGGTGCATTGTTTTTCATGGCAAAAAAACCAAAACCAAACAAAACAACAGAGAAAGGGAAAGCAAACATCTGTTTCATACATGCTGTTCAGTATGGTGGTCAATTCAGTGTCCCAAAATTGAGAACAACCATGATCAACAGAAAGTCCTATGAGCACAGAGAAGTGAAACGAAGAGCCAAGTCCCTCCCACCCTCCAAGGGCCCTGGGGCTGTGAGGTCAGCAGCAGCTCAGACCACAGGTCAGGGAAAGTTTCCTACTGGCAGAACTGGGAATGTCCTTTAGGATAAGCTTAGATCAAAGTTTTGATTTTTATGTGCAAAATATTAAGTCAATTTTAATCTGCAGTAGAAGGTGAGACATGGTTTAATAGTCCTGATAGCTAAAACAAGGTAAAATTTTATTTTATCACAAATGACTAACCCACGTATTAGATGTCGTACTATCACAAATAGTTAGAGTGCTTGAGGCTGGCCTGTTGGGCCCTTGGAACGTCCCTGGAGGTTGGGAGAGATGTTGAGAACAACTATTCTTGCCCTGGGAACGAGATGCACCTGCTTCTTCTGGCCATTCACTATCACGACTAATAGCCTGTGCATTTCTCGGGGGTGGACTCTGTTGGGAAGTCCATGAGCCTGGCCCCCTTTAGTGCACAGATGGCCCATGTCTACCCAGGCAGTCACTCCAGTATTCCCAGCAATCACGGGGAATGGTTAAGGCTGGCAGACCCACCACTTTGCTCTGCTCTTTTAAAAATTAATATTTTTAGAAATTGTGATATTCATAACTTCAAATGTGCTTTCTTAATGACTTTGTTGTTTTCTAAAAGTTTTATTTTGGAGACAGTGTCTCACTCTGTCACCAGGCTGGAGTGCAGCGGTGTGATCCCAGCTCACTGCATCCTCTTGGGCTCAAGTGATCCTCCTGTCTTGGCCTACTGAGTAGTTTGAACTACAGGCATGCACCACCAATCCCACTTAATTTTGTATTTTTTGTAGAGATGGAGTTTCGCTATGTTGTCTAGGCTAGTCTCAAACTTCTGGGCTCAGGCAATCCTCCCGCCTCAGCCTCCTGAGTAGCTGGGATTACAAGTGCCCGCAACCATGCCAGCTAATTTTTTTTTTTATTTTTAGTAGAGACACGGTTTCGCCACGTTGGCCAGGCTGGTCTCGAACTCCTGACCTCAGGTGATCCACCCGCCTCGGCCTCCCACAGTGCTAGGGTTACAGGTGTGAGCCACCATGCCCAGCCCAACCTTGCTTTATTTTTGACTTCAATTTATGGTGGCCCATCTCGCAGGTAAACCAGGTCATTCTGCCTTTGCTGATGTAGCTTAATGACTTTTGCCAGTGAGGACAGATATGAGGTGAAATGTACAGACCTATCTTTTTTAAAGCACCAATTTAGTTAGTTTCTCCCTTAAACCAAAGAACACCTAATGATTGCCGTCAGGAAATGTAATTACGTGAGCACTTTACAGATACTTTAATAAACATCGTGGAAAAAGCAGCTCCGAAATTCCTGATGTAGGATGCAGGGTTTATGTCCGAGTTTGGGTTACCCAGACTGGACCATTAAGTAGGTATGCGTCATGTGCAAAACTCCGTCTTGTTTAATAGTCATCCTCACAAATTCATATTCAACCTAAGGCATGGGCACACAGCAATCCATTCTTCATGCAGGTGCATGTTGATGACAGAGGTTAAATTTTGCAAACAAGAGTGACCTCCCCTCCCTGCCCCATCAGCCCAGTGACATGTGTTAGAGAAGTGTATTCCTCCTGGAGACTGGGGCCGGTGGGGAGTCGGGGCTCCGGCAGGGGTGGGCAGCTGCGGTGACTTGGACAAGCAGATGGCCCTGAGTGGAGGGAGAGTGGCTGACACCAAGCGGCCCATGAGCGAGTCCTTACCACTTTCGGCCGGAACGGGGGATCAATCTCCTTCCGTTCAAGTTCCTCCCAGTTGATCTCTCGAAACAAAGGGTGCTGGCGGATGTCTCCCCTCACGCCCAGCCTCTTCTCAGGTTCTCGCACAAAGAGCTGAAAGGGAGCAGAGGAGGAGCACTGAGGTCTCCAGGGATGAGCCTTTTGCGTCAGGAGGGTGTGGTGCTTCCCAGTGCACCAGCCCCTTCTATTCTAACCTCATTTTTCTACTTACCTTCATCAGGACTGACTAAAGTCAACCTGGTCCTGACACTCTCCCTTGAAGGAGCCTTTCTAAATTTGCTGGAGCCTGACACGTTATCTTCTGAGGTGCATAGACCTGATTGGAAACCAGCTTTGCCCCATGTTATTGATGGGACCTCAGGCAACTGACAGACCTGAGTCAGTTTCCTCACCTGTAAAGTGAGCCAAGTGCTCTCCTCACAGGGCTGATGTGATGATTAATGAGACAGCAACACACACACACACACACACAGACAGGCGTATGTGATAGCATACACACATGGACATAAACACATACACACTGGCACACACGCACACAAATGTGAGCATGCACACACAGACACACATATATATACATGAACACACACGTGCATACACATGCAGACAGGTGTATATAAATGCATACAGACATGAACACAAACACACACACTGACACACACACACAAATGTGAGCCCATGCACACGGACAGCCATACACACGCATATACACACATGTACATGATCACATGCACACACACGCATGCATTTATGCACTATAACTCCTGGTCTGTTAAACCCAACAGCATAGAGTCAGTGATAATTTATTTGTCATTTGATCGATTATCCATCAATCGAGTCTCATTTCTTACAAAGCTGCATTCTTAGAATGATTCCAGCATTGTGGGGACTCAGGTACAACAGAAACGAGTCCTGGCAGTCAGCTTTGGACTCTACAAGGCATCTGAGTGAAGAGAATTACCCTCAGCTCCTGCAAACCTGCTGGAGGAGTAATATTTAATTCAAGGTCCATCTAATAATTTCTGAGCTGGCACAAACGTACATTCCTCTTTGCGCTGTTCCTTCTCCTGTTCTTTCAAAGTGAACACTGGCAAGACAGGAAAGAAACTTGGATATTTTTCCAACGTAAATAAAACCTGTCAAGGGCATTAAGAAACAGGAGAGTCTAAACATTAACTTAGAAAAGTAACAGGTCCCCTGGGTGTCTGGAGTAGTGACCGGTTATTCTTACATCAGCTAGATGTTTATTTATGAAGTAACCACGAGTTATAGGGCATTTTAAGGAGCCTAAGTTTCTTTAAAACAGAAATGTTGGTGGAATGCAGTGATTTTCCAGGAGGCTTTCACAAGGGCTTGACTTCCATTCACACCTCAGTTGCAAGGGTCTCTTGTCTTTACTGCTCATAAACATAGCCAGCCTGCATGTTCTGAAATAGTGCTTCACTTATGTTATCTTAGTACTTGAAAATCTTCAAAGGCTCTGTTCTTCCAAAAAAATGTAAAGACCAAACAACATGCTATTGTAAAGTGAAGTTTTCTCCCTTTTTTAAGAGAGTAGGAGAATCTCTTTTGAAGTCCCGGGTGAAATGTTTGGGCAATCACCCAGTGTATCTGACTGGCAAATCCTTGGCACAGTCTCAACTTCCTCTCTCCCGCTTACTATGTGGAGGCCACTGAGGACTCTCTAAGGAAACTTGGGGTTCCGAAGTATCCAATTAGAAAGCCACTGCATGGTGGAAATAACATGACAGTCATCCTAGAGACTGACTACTCACGTCGCCTCGGGTAAGTTTTCTGAGTCTCAGTTTCCTCGTGTGTAAATGAAGGGCTGGACAAGGTGATCTCTAAGGTCTGGTGAGTTCTGACATCCTCGGGCCCTCGGCTGGCATTCGAGGCTCTCTGGAGTCTGACGCTGACTCACAGGACCTTCCATTCCCTGGACCCTCTCCAGTCCAGACATTTCTGCTCACGGAAAACACCACCTGCCTTCCTGTCTCTGTCCCTCACTAATGACATTTCCATCTTGCCATGAGATGCCCTCCTCTAGTCGACTCCCATTTCCCTCCCCTTATCTTTAAATTCTGCCCTATCTTTCCAGGCTCAGCTTTCACCCCCTTTTCCTTGTGAAAATTTCTTTGATTACCTCCACTGACAGGGAGCTCTCTCTCTTCTGTTCAAGTCATATTCAGAATTGATTACACCATCATACATCGTTCACATCTTTCATGATTCTTAAGATTGATACATCATCCACTCCAACCAATGTTCTTTGAGAGGCACTGTGCTAGATGCCTCCGTGATTTTAAAACAAATTCTAAGAAAAACAAATTTATCATCTCAGTTGTCAACTGAGGAAGCTGAGCCTCAAAGGAGCTATGCACTTTGATGACAAGCGGCCTCCTTCCCACTCATCCTGATGGATAATCTCTCATCTGCACACCACACATCATCTTCCCGCCACTGGAGGATTAGCACATTGTATCTTTTTTTCAAGGTTGTCTTCTTTCCTACTAGACTGTAAGCTCTGGAGGCTGGGCACCACTGACATGTCTATTCCTTACAGAAGCTAGCATAGTGCCGTGCACAACATAGATGCTCAGTAGACGCCTGCTGAGGAAGTGGATAAGCTGTCTCTCCACTTGGTTTATCTGCAGATCACGCATCTTCTATCCTCATTTTATCTTGGTTGCCTCTTTTCAGCATAGAAAAGAAGCACCAAGTTCACAGTAAGATATATTTTTCTGTAGACTCAGAAAATGGAGTGGGTACTAAAAGCCTGGCTTCACCATGGTGCAATCCATGCATGTAACGAAATGACACCTGCACCCCATACATTTATACAAACTATAAAACAGCAGGAGTCATCACATGGAAAAGCTGATTGTGGTTTTAGAAGCAAAGAGAGGCTGGGCACAGTGGCTCACGCCTGTAATCCCAGCGCTTCAGGAGGCTGAGGTAGGTGGATAACTTGAGGTCAGGAGTTCGAGACCAGCCTGGCCAACATAGTGAAACCCCATCTCTACTAAAAATACGAAAATTAGCTGGGTGTGGTGGCAGATGCCTGTAACCCCAGCCACGCGGGAGGCTGAGGCAGGAGAATAGTTTGAACCTGGGAGGTGGAGGGTGCAGTGAGCCAAGATTGCACCACTGTACTCCAGCCTGGTGACAGAGCAAGACTACAAAAAAAAAAAAAAAAGCAAAAGGAATATGTGACTTGCTCTATATCCCTTCTCCTGAAACAATGATACTAAATGATTGACCTCTGCTTCTTAAGGACATTTGGATGAAACGAGATTAGATAGACGGCGTAAGTGTCTCAGGAAGAGGCCAAAACCTTGCTCATGTTGTTCTAATGAGATGCGTCAGCAAAGTAGGCTGGAAGTAGCTGCCTGGGCCATGTGTGCTGCAGTCTATGTTTTCTATTCTATTTCTTCCAGTGAACATGTGGCATTTGTACCAAGAGGATCATGTCAATGGGCCTTCTGAGCTTGGATGTTTACCTGCAAAATTTAAAAATATATTAAAAAAAATAAAATGTGTAATGAGAAGAGCATACGGTCTCCAGCTCTGAGCTTCAATATTCTTTCCAGTTTTGCACAGAACAGCAAATTAGTATATGTTCTGCCCTGCAGCCACTCGACCCACTGAGGTCCTCAGGATGATAGTTGACCTCACAGGACGGGGGTCAGGCTGGAAGCTCCGCCCCTGGAAAGCTACACTGAGGAAATAAAATTCTCGAAGACTTGATTTTGTTCATAAAAGCTGTCAGGATGTAGGTTTATATTGATGGGAAAAAATAGCCAGGATGTAGTTGAAATTTGTTTAAGTTTATTGGACAGTCTGTGCAAGAAAGCAGCTCCAGGCTGTGGAGGACAGCCAGCAGCAGCCCTGACAGATTATACCTGGAACCTGCCTTCCCTCTTCAGTCACTCCTCAGATATGTCTTTCTATGAAAGGAAGAGATATTTATGTTCCAGATCATTAGTTTCCCATCATTTTCAAACAAATGGACAGGACATCCTGGATGGATAAATGAGGAAGTAAAGGGTGTTTCTTTGGCAATCATCAATTGGACAGCAGTGTCCCCACTGGAATTCTTGCTGGAGCACAGCCTCTCCCAGTGTGCAATTGTTCAGTGCACGACCTGCATCCATGCCCCAGGAGGGCCAACGGCGACAGGTCTGGCACTGCTGCTGTCACAGATGCCACGAAATGCTGCTATCCTCAGCTTTTCCAGAGGACCTATGACTTCTGGGTTTCATGACATTTTTGTCGAATTCCCTAGAGGACATTTCTGGGAAATGGCATTACCTTTTATTTTTGTAACAAATGGGGCTCAAGAACGTGGGCGCTGTTGGATCAAAGCAAAGGAGGAATAGAGATAAAGCTGGAAGCCAGTTTATGGGCAGCAGATTGCATAATGGAAATTAATTTTATCAGCCCAACTGCAAGAATGTAAGGGAAGGTTCATGGAAGTTTTACTAACTCGCATGGGAAATAACAAGTCCAAACTCTTCTATGTCAACTTAGAAGAGGGGCGTCCAATCTCTTGGCTTCCCTGGGCCACATTGGAAGAAGAATTGTCTTGGGCCACACATAAAATACACTAACACTAACAATAGCTGATGAACTAAAACAAAAATCACAAAAAATGTCATAATGTCTTAAGAAAGTTTAGGAATTTGTGTTGGGCTGCATCCAAAGCCATCCTGGGCTGTACGCAGGGCATGGGTTGGACAAGCTTCATTTAGAACCTCTTTTGATTGAGAATGGTGGCTTATGCCTGTAATCCCAGCACTTTGGGAGGCTGAGGTGGGCAGATTGCTTTGAACTCCAGAGTTTGAGACTAGCCTGGGGAACATGGCAAAACCCGTCTTTACAAAAAATATAAAAATCATCTGGGTGTCAGTGGCACCCACCTGTAGTCCCAGCTTCATGGAAGGCTGGGGCTGGAGAATCGCTTGAGCCTGGGAAGCATAGGCTGCAGTGAGCTGAGATTGCGCCACTGCACTCCAGCCTGGGTGACAGAGCAACACTCTGTCTTAAAAAAGAAAAGGACTTCTTTCACCTACCAGTCCTCCCGTTTTCTTCTTTTTCCTTTATTATCTCAGTTTCTGCTCTATTCAACCAAATTTATTTTCTTCTCTTGTGGCAACTCTTTCTCTTGCCACTGAAACTCTGCAGATGACTTTTTATTTTGGTGTTTGCAAGGCATTTAGCTTTAGATTTAGTTTTGTTTTTAAATAATTATAGATTCACAGGATGTTGATAAGACAGTACAGAGACGTCCTGGGTGTCCTTCACCCTATTTCTCCCAATGATTGCAACTCACATAATGATAGCATAAGATTAGGAGCTGGCACCGGTACCATGTGTGTATATACTACTTACGCCATTTTATCCCATGTGCAGATATGGGCAACCTCCATGCCAGGCAAGATACGAACTGTTCCATCACTGCAAAGATCTGCCTGTGCTGCACCCTGAGAGTCACGCCCACCCTCCTGTCCCCAGCACCCCAACCCCAGGCAACCACTAATCCGACTTCCATTTCTATGGTGTTGCCATTTCAATGAAGTTATGTCAGTGGACTCAGAGGACTCAGAGAGTATGTGATCTTTTGAGACTGGCTTTGTGCACTCAGCACAACGCCTTGAGTTGTTTTATAGATCAATAGTGTGTTCCTTTTCATTGCTGAGTAGGATTCCAGCACACGGCTTTTTACCTTTTCTCCTCCAACTGGAAGGAATCCTTTCCTCCCACCCAATCTTTCTCTCCTTGGAAATCATCACTTCCAATTCTCTCCACGGAGTTTCTTCTGCTTACCTCTGCCCCTCTTTCACCCTCCGTCCTGGCCTGAAGCATTGCAGATCCTCAGGGTAGGCTGGATTTGGGAAGCACAGGGGGAGGCTTGCATTTATGGGCCATGAGGGATGTTGAGGGATCGTGACTCTCCCTCCAGGACTCCCACCTTGGGACTCACTTGGAGGCAGCCCCTGAGTCTGGAGGTGCCCTCACACCTTGGGTTGCACAGACCAAGCCTTGTGCTCACTTTTTTCCAGTAGGTTTTGCTGGCCCAGGCTTTGCAGTGCAGCCTCATGCTTTGGACTGAATGGCATCCCCTCAAAATGCACATGTGGGTGCCCCAGCCCACCATGTAGCTGTAGGTAAGGCCTTTCTGGAGATAATTAGGGTTAAATGAGGTCATGGGGTAAGGTCCTGATCCAACAGGGCTAGAAGTCTCATATGAAAGAGAGACCAGAGTTTCTCTCTCTCTGCCATAAGGACACAACAAGAAGGTGGCTGTCTACCAGCCAGGAAGAGAGTCCTCATCAGGAACTGACGCTGCTGGACCTTAATTTTGGACTTTCAGCCTCTAAAACTGTGAGAAAGAAACATCTGTTGTTTAACCCACTCAGTCTGTGGTGTCTTGTTATGGAGCCCAAGCTGACACATTTCACACTGAGTTCATGATTACGATTGCTACATTGATTGCTACAAATGTAGCAATCGTAATAATGTTTGAACCTGCCTTTATATAAAATAACTTAATATCCAGATCCCACTAACTTATTATTATTATTTTTAAATTATTATTATTATTTTTTTGAGACGGAGTCTCTCTCTGTCGCCCAGGCTGGAGTGCAGTGGCGTGATCTCGGCTCACTGCAAGCTCTGCCTCCCGGGTTCACGCCATTCTCCTGCCTCAGCCTCCCGAGTAGCTGGGACCACAGGCGACCGCCACAACGCCTGGCTAATTTTTCAGTATTTTTTAGTAGAGGCAGGGTTTCACCATGTAAGCCAGGATGGTCTGGATCTCCTGACCTCGTGATCCGCCCATCTCGGCCTCCCAAAGTGCTGGGATTACAGGGGTGAGCCACCGTGCCCAGTCCCCACTAACTCATTTTTACTGTTGTCAGCCTTTTTAAAAAAATTGGTTAATTTTGAGATTAGCTTTCATTTTATCTGTGTTTGGTCATTAGAAGTGCCTTTAACTGGTTGTTGAGGGAGTTTTCTAAGCTATTGCTTGTTTGGATCACAGTCAGAAAGTGAAAGCTGAATGGAAGTGTCTCAAATTTTTAAACACCTTGTTCCTTTACCCATGGGCTGGGGATCTTGTGAGGG
The DNA here is from genome assembly GCF_001698545.2 of Rhinopithecus bieti. Lineage (NCBI taxonomy): Eukaryota > Metazoa > Chordata > Mammalia > Primates > Cercopithecidae > Rhinopithecus > Rhinopithecus bieti. The sequence goes on from NW_016805426.1 coordinate 1,209,124, forward strand.
CTTTGTCAGCACTTCTCAGATTCAAGATCTTGATTTTCCAGGGAGAGCCCTGGAGTTGCCTCCAAGTTTCTAATGCCCAAGACAAGTTGTCACTTTTATTAGAGAGGTGGAAGTGTATTCCCTTTACATTTAATTCTAAGTCCTTCTTCAAAGGCAAAAAAGTAGATTGGTGAAAAAAGATAAGCCTGCTAATATTTTCTAGTTTTAATTTAGAACCCATGGATAGCTTCCAATGTCGAAGGATCTTCTCCTATTCCCATTTTCAATACAGCACGAACAAGGCTAAAAATTATTTCTCTAAATGATGATTATTTTTTAACCAGCTGACATATGAAATGCCAGAAATCAAAACAATGTTTCTTCTAAAACACCTGCATTCTTGGTCCACTTCCTTTAGATTTGCTAGAATCCTTTTTTTTGGGGGGTGGGGGGGCAGGGTCTTACTCTGTCACCTAGGCTGGAGTGCAGTGGTGTGATCATGGCTCATTGCAACCTCCACCTTGTGGGCTCAAGTGATCCTCCCATCTCAGCCTCCTGAGTAGCTGAGACCGTAGGCGCCAGCCACCACACCTGGCTAATTTCTATATTTTTTTGTAGAGATGGGGTCTCGCCATGTTGCCCAGGCTGGTCTTGAATTTTGGATTGCTCAAGCAATCCTCCCACCTTAGCCTTTCAAAGTGCTAGGATTCCAGGCATGAGCCACCACACCCGATTTAGATGTGCTAGGCTCTTGATTACAGTGGTGGGTCTTTTTGACCCAAATATTTGTTGCGATAGCTCAGTATATGTAGGTCCTTATTATTCTTCTATGTATTTAGCATGTTGTATTGACATGATTAATTTGATTCTACAACTTGCTACACTCATACACTGTGGAGAGAATTTCGCATCCTCAAAAAAGGCCAACTCTGAGTCTATCTAGAGTCCAGAGCTTTCATGATGGCTCTCAGGTGTTCCTATGTCTCCACATGGGTTTGCCTTGGGAGCGCCTGGCTCACACCTTGTGATTCTCAGAATCCAGTTTCCATTGGTAATACCGTGCCTGTATTCTCGATGGATCCTGAGCTACCACGGATGGGATGCTGAATTCTGTTTTGATGGTGAATTCTGGAGATTGCTGCTAAGATGGTAATAGCCTGCACTCTCAGAGTTTGTTAGAGTGAAGAAGTCAACAATATTTTCAGTGGACAGTGGGTAGGGCAGGTTGGGGACAGCTGGTCTGTAGGAATTTTAAGTACAGTTGACCCTTGGTGAACCTGGATTTGAACTGCACTGGTCCACTAATATGTAGATTTTTTCAATCAAATTTATACTGAGTGTGCCTGCCTCTCCTGCCTCCCTTCCACCTCCTCCAACTCTTTTGCCTGTGCTACTCCTAAGACAGCAAGACCAACGCCCCCTCTTCCTCAGCCCTCTCAACATGAAGACAATGAGGATGAAGATATTTATGATGATCCACTTCCACTTAATGAATAGTAAACACATTTTTCTTTTAATTTTCTTAACAAAATTTTCTTTTCTCTAGCTTCCTAGATTGTAAGAATACAGTATATCATACATATAACAGGCAACACATGTGTTAATTGACTTCATGTTATTGGTAAGACTTCTGGTCAACAGTAGGCTATTGGTGGTTAAGTTTGGGGACTCAAAAGCTATATGCAGATTTGTCATTGCATAGGAGGTTGGCTCCTCTAACTGCCGAGCTGTTCAAAGGTCAATTGTACTGGCTGATATAGGTTTGGCTTTGTGTCCCCACCCAAAATCTCATCTGAATTATAACCCTATAATCCCCATGCATCATGGGAGGGACCTGATGGGAGGTGATTGAATCATGGGGGCGGTTCCCCCCCATGCTGTTCTCATGATAGTGAGAGTATAGTTTCCTAAGGGGTTTCCCCCTTCCCGCTTGGCCCTCATTCTCTCTCCTGCTGCCCTGTGAAGAGGTGCCTTCTGCCATGATTGTAAGTTTCCTGAGGCCTCCCCAGTCATGCAGAACTGTGAGTCAGTTAAACCTCTTTCCTTTATAAATTACCCAGTATCAGGTATGTCCTTACAGCAGCATGACAACAGACTAGTACACTGCTCAAGACAATCTGCTGGGCAGGAAACCAACAGTGAGAGAGTCTTGCAGAATCAGCTTTGGTACAGTATGTAGGCTAGGGACTGGATTGAATGCCTGTATCTCAAGGGTTTCAGCCAAACACATCTGCAAGGATAAGTATTTCTGCAGGACCTAGCAGAGTGCCTCACTGAAGTCTCAGCGTCAGCCATCCTCCAGTTCAGGGGTAGGAGGCCGCCAGCTGAATAAGAACTGTCCTTTCTGCTCATCCTCCTTCCTCTCTCGGCTTCTACCCGGTAAGGTCTGAAGCAGAAACTCAGGACTTAGGAAGAGAACAAGAACACAGTCAGCGAGGGTGGGACAGCACTGTCTCCTCCAGGAGTGAGCAGCTGCCAATCACAAGCTCCGAGCAGAGGGAAGGAAGCCGGAATCCCAGATTTAAAACTAAAATTTATGTGATGAGGCTGGGCATGGTGGCTCACATCTGTAGTCCCAGCACTTTGGGAGGCCGAGGCAGGCAGATCCCCTGAGGTCAGGAGTTCGAGACCAGCCTGGCCAACATGGTGAAACCCGGCCTCTACTAAAAATACAAAAATTTAGCTAAGTGTGGTGGTGCACACCTGTAATCCCAGCTACTCAGGAAGCTGAGGCAGGAGAATCGCTTTAACCCGGGAGGTAGAAGTTGCAATGAGCCGAGATCATGCCACTGCACTCCAGCCTGGGTGAGGGAGTGAGACTCTGTCTTAAAAAAAAAAAAATTATGCGATGAATAATATCTTGGACTGGATGTTTTTAATTGTCCCACTGAGACGGTGTTTCATAACGTAAGAGTGGTAACACGTCTTTTATCTAAGAGTAGGCCAATATCTAAGAGTCATACATCCTGTCCAAGTTTTCAACCAGAGGCAGGGGAAGATGAACCGGACTGAATATTTCTAATAAAGAACTAAGGGAAACAAAAAACTGAGTTAAAAAAAAAACAAAAAACAAAAACCTCTATATAACATAAATGCCCATTTTCTCCTGCCTCAGCCTCCTGAGTAGCTGGATTACAGGCATGTGCCACTACTCCTGGCTAATTTTGCATTTTTAGTAGAGACAGGATTTCTCCATGTTGGTCAGGCTGGTCTTGAACGCCCGACCTCAGGTGATTCGCTCACGGCCTCTCAAAGTGCTGGGATTACAAGTGTGGGTTACCGCACCTGGCCTAAATGCCTATTTTCTTTCTTTTCTTTTTTTTTCTTCATTGTTTTGGAGACAGGGGTCTCGACACATTGCCCAGGCTGACCTCAAACTCCCAACTTCAAACAATCCTCCTGCCTCAACCTCCCAAGTAGCTAGAAGATTGAGTTTTAAGCCACAGACTGTGCTTGTTTAATGAACCAACTACATCTCCAGGTGAGGGTATTCAAGGTCACGGAACTGGTTCGTGGGCCCTTATTTTATAACTGAAGCACATGAGGGTTTATCTTACCCTCTTTTTGACATTTAATGCTCATAATATTGGTGCCTCTATTAAAACACAGATGGCACATATCCCATTTAAACCCAGTTCCATATAATCATTGTTCGCCACGTGCAAGTTGGAATCTAAGAGGAACCAAAAACCGACCAGAAGACCTAATGCTTATCTTATGAAGACACTCTTGGCTTCACTTCTTACCTTCACCAGAAGGTCCTTTGCCTCCTTCTCCAGCCACCGTGGGTAAAAGGGATTGTCCATGCGGATGGAGTGGAAGAGCTCCTCCTCGTCCTGCCCGTGGAAAGGCGACTGGCCAATCAGCATCTCGTAAAGGAGAACCCCGAAGGACCACCAGTCCACAGAGTGGTTGTATCGCTGACCCAGTAAGATCTGCGCAGCCAAAAGGCAGACACGAAATTAATAGGAATGAGGCTGAGGAGTGACAACCCTTCCTGAGCATTCCAAGGCCACTCAGTAAATGGTGGAGGATGGTGTGCGGTTGCAACAAGGATCACCCTGAAAACTATCTCTTCAGAAGCCAATGACTGGATAGCAATGTCTACACAATGCTCACGTTTTTGAGTTTGAGTCTGAGCAAACACTTCTTAGTTTCGATTTGTACTTTTCCTCTGGTTGTAAAGAAACAATGAAACGATGCCATTCGTTTTTATTTTCCCATCAGTGACATGAGAACTTAGGTAGCAGATATTGAACCTAGGAAAGCTGATATGTGTCTAAAGTTCTTCAGTGGCTCTGGTGTAAGCCTCGAAACCAAGCCTTCGTGCTTTGCTGACGTGTACTGTCCTGAGTCGTTGCATAAACTCTCTGTAGTAATCAAGCATCCAAAGAGGCCATCTGGACAGTTCCCTTCCTTAAAGCCTGGCTCTCTATGACCGTTCAGTTCAGGAGGCACAACTGTAATCACCGATAGGCAGAATCCAATTGTGTCCTGTGCCAGGAAAGAGAACTGAGGATAGCAAAGTGCTCAAATCTAGGCCAGGTGCAGTGGCTCACCCCTGTAATCCCAGCATTTTGGGAGGCCGAGGCGACTGGATCACCTGAGGTCGGGAGTTTGAGACCAGCCTGGCCAAGACGGTGAAACCCCATCTCTACTAAAAATACAAAAATTAACCAGGTGTGGTGGTGGGAGCTTGTAATCCCAGCTACTCAAGAAGCTGAGGCAGAGGTTGCAGTGAGCCAAGATCATGCCACTGCACTACAGCCTTGGCAACAAGAGAGAAACTCCATCTCAAAAACAAAACTAAACAAAAAAACCCCAAAGCACTCAAATCGAGAAATGAGAGATCTCTCAGAGCTACCTACAGCTCAATAGCGGGGTCTGAGTCTATCTGTTAGGGAGGAGGATTTAAAGTCTGGAAACCTACCTAATATTTTGAAAGATTTCTATCCTTTCACCAACCCACTCTTCTGGCAAAAAAGGCTTTGTATGTTCATCTTTCAATGAATTCCTTTTTGGACGTTGGAAGGTAGAGGGCACATGCCATTCTGCTCAGCGCCTGACATCCCAACAAACTGTGCCTAAGCTTCTCTGAGATGCTGCATGGTAGGATCCATCCATGGATGCAGAAATAAGGAAAATGTGCTGGTGGGTAGATTACCAATGGAAATAAAACCAGTAGGTAGAGGAGACAGTTGCACTCGCTTGCTCACTGCAGCATCATTCACAATAGCCAAGATATGGAATCTAAGTGTCCATCAGTGGATAAATGGATAAAGAAACTGTGCTATATATATACAGTGGAGTATCAGCGCTGAAAAAGGAGAAAAATCTCCATTTGCAACAACATGGATGAACCTGGAAAACATTATGTTGAGTGAAGCAAGCCAGGCACAGAAAAACAAATACTGCAAGATATCATTTATACATGAAATGTAAACACATTGAATTTATAGAAGCTGAGAGGGGCAGTTGCCAGGGTCTGGGCGGAGGGTGGGGAGGAAGGATAGGGAAGGCATTGAAAAAAATGTGGTACAACCACACAGTGGAATATTATTCAGCCTTAAAGGAGAAGGGAAACCTGTCACACACTACCTGATAACATTATGCTAAGTGAAATAAGCCAGGCAGGGAAAGACAAATACTGAATGATTCCATTTACATACGGTACCTAAAGTATTAGTTGAGGTTTTTGCCCTGACTTTCAGTGAAAAAAAACATAATTACTTCTGCACCAACCTAATAGTTAAATTCTAGAGACAGGAAGTGGAATGGTGGCTGCCAGGAGCTGTGGGGAGGGGGAATGGGGGTCTAGTTTTTGATGGGGACAGAGTTTTGGTTTTTCAAGATGAAACCCTTCTTGAAAGGTTGATTGATTGCAAAGGAGATTGATTGCACAGCTATACAATACACTTAATTTTATTTATTTATTTATTTTTGAGATGGAGTCTTGCTCTGTCACCCAGGCTGGAGTGCAGTGGCACAATCTTGGCTCAGTACAACCTCTGCCTCCTGGGTTCAAGCGATTCTCCTGCCTCGGCCTCCTGAGTAGTTGGGATTACAGGTATATGCCACCATGCCTGGCTAATTTTTGTCTTTTTGGTAGAGACGGGGTTTCATCACGTTGATCAGGCTGGTCTCGAACTCCTGACCTCAAGTGATCCACCCGCCTTGGCCTCCAAAGTGCTGGGGTGAACCGCGCCTGGCACTATTTTTAACATTACTGAACTGTACACAAAAATAGTTCAGATGGTAAATTTCATGTTATGTGCATTTTCCCACAATTAAAAACAAAACACTGGGACATAGTAGTGGCACATAACATTTTTTTAATGGAAAAGAGGGAAAAAAAATCTTTGCCAATTCATGACTGCTGCTCCAAGGATGAGTTGCAGGCAAGTTGCTTTTGGCCAAAACAAAATGGAGAAGGAATAATAGGATTGAGGCACTAAACTTAAAAGCAAGACAGTCGGACTCTTTTGGGGTTGAACATCTGTTCTACCTTGTAATGTGTTCGGGCTTAGCTGGGTGCATTTGTGAATAGACACACGTAAATACACACACACACACACACACACACACCCGCAGAAGGTATTTTGTTGTTGGCACTACTCATATCAAATGGAATTTTTCTCTTCCTTCTTTAATGGGGCCTTTGGAATGAGTGGCAGAATTGTAGCACTGATGGCCTCGGAAAGAAAATGACACTGCAATTCCAGCCATTCTCCCAGCACGTTGGGAGGCTGAGGCGGGTGGATCACCTGAGGTCAAGAGTTTGAGACCAGCCTGGCTAACATGGCGAAACCCCGTCTCTACTAAAAACACAGAAATTAGCTGGGTGTGGTGGCACATGCCTGTAATCCCAGCTACTCGGGAGGCTGAGGTGGGAGAATCACTTGAACCCAGGAGGTGGAGGCTGTAGTGAGCTGAGATCATGCCTCCGCACTCCAGCCTAGGTGATAGAGCAAGACTCTGTCTCAAAAAAACAAAAAAACAAAAAAACAAAAAAACAAAAAAACAAAAAACCTAGGCATTCCAATATTTTCTAGGAAAGCCGCATTATCTGATGTTGGTGAGCTTTTTTAGATGGAACAGATTGATGTGCTTGGCAAGCCCATCTCTGACCCTCCACCACCCCGGGCCCCCTCCTGGGAGACAGATCAGTGCTAAGTGAGGTCCAGGGGTGCTGTGCAGTGTCTCTAAGGCAGGCTTGCTAAACAAATAGAAGAACAATATCAACAGCAGCACAACAGTTTTGCTGACTATATAAAATGTCACGGGCTCTACTTCTGGCTTAATCCCTTCTAGCATAGTTTCGGGAGGCCCCTTTAACCCACTCACTTCACAAATGAGAAATTTGTGAGAAATAGGAATCATATCTGGCCCGCTTTTTACAAGCTTCTTGTGAGGATCCAATGAAAAGTTGCAAAGTCAAGATGATTCGTCTTATGGGACGACTATAAATGCTATGATAAATATCTGTTTTGATGGTGTGCTTGTCCCTATTTCTGAAAATAAAGATCGAGTTGCAAACAGAATTTTGCAACCTGTTACTAATTTCCAATATAAAAATGCTACTTGCTACTCTTACCTCAATACTAAAGTTTACTTTATAATTTAGAAAAAATAGACGTTGCCTTGAGGAATCATCTGGAAGTAGATCCAAGGAGAATTATAAAGAAATTTAAGATGCACCCAACACAATCTTTGCTCAATTTGCTGGGCCAGGGAAACATGCAATTTCTGAGACTTGCCACAAGGCGGCGTCAAAGCAAACAGAAACCATATATCTTTGTAAACAACTTCATTTTGGCAGGACAAACAAAAAGAAAATTTGGAAGGACAGGAGACAGCTGTGGTGGAAATTAAGCCTTCAAAGCTTGGCACTGTTAGTAAAAAAATTCCGTTTTACCTCAGGAGGAAGAAGCAAAATGCAAACTCACACACGCAACCGAGTGTTCACCTCAGGAATACTGACACGTTAGGAGTTTTGCAGACATTATGTCTTTTATCGATAAGAACCCCCCGAGCTAGGCACAGTTATCCCTCTTCTATAGGGGGTGATGACTGGGCTTAGGCCAAAGGTCTTATTTAAAGTCTCCTAGTTAGTGAGCTGAGAGCGACGTTCTGAATCTGGTCTTTTAGGATTTTACTACATGATGTTCCTTCCATATCGTAATGTGCCTCTTGGTATTAAACCTCAAGCTGTCGTGCTCACACCATGCTCAATTTCTTATTTTATTTTATTTTATATTTTTTAGACAGAGTCTCTCTTTGTTGGCCAGGCTGGAGTGCAGTGGTGCGATCTCAGCTCACTGCAACCTCTACCTCCTGGGTTCATGTGATTCTCCTACTTCAGCCTCCTGGGGAGCTGGAATTACGGGTGTGTGCCACCACATCCAGCTAATTTTTGTATTTTTAGTAGAGACAGGGTTTCACCATTTTGGACGGCTGGTCTCAAACTCCTGATCTCAGGTGATCCGCCTGCCTTGACCTCCCAAAGTGCTGGAATTATAGGCATGAGCCACTGTGCCCGGCCCATGCTCGATTTTTAAAGAGACTGTGGTGGAGAAACACTAGCAAGGGTGGCCCCTTTCTCTGTCAGCCCTGGGACCTCGCCTCATTGTGATCTCTTCTTCTGTTCTTTTTCCTCCCTCGCTTTGACCCAAAGAATCAGAGGCACAGCTCAAAATGCACAATGAAACCTGAGAAAGCACCGAGAGAGGAACAGTGGTTTTACCAGATGCCGGAGCAAGCCGCATCTGTCCTCCTTCAGCCTCAGGAGCTGGGACGTCGGGTCTGGACAGGTGGGGCTCTGCCACCACCATGTGCAACTGGGTGAGTGCTGCCCCCACACTCAGGGACCTCCCGGGGCCAATACCAGTGTGGTTTCCAGGTGAGTGCTGCCCCAGCACTCAGTGACCTCCCGGGGCCAATACCAGTGTGGTTTCCAGGGAACTCTGACTTTCTCCATGCATTGCAATCCCAGCTGCATTTACTGAGTGTCTAGTGTGCCACAGAAAGTATGATGCTTCCAGCTGGGTGCAGTGGCTCACGCCTGCAATCCCAGCACTTTGGGAGGCCGAGGTGGGCGGATCATGATGTCTGGAGATCAAGACCATCCTGGCCAACATGGTGAAACCCCGTATCTACTACAAATACAAAAATTAGCCAGGCGTGTTGGCAGGCGCCTGTAGTCCCAGTTACTCCGGAGGCTGAGGCAGGAGAATCGCTTGAACCCGGGAGGTGGAGGTTGCAGTGAGCTGAGATCGTGCCACTGCTCTCCAGTCTGGCGACAGAGCAAGACTCCGCCAAAAACAAACAAACAAACAAAAAAATGCTATTTCCCTGTTTAACTGCGTTCCTATTCTTTGCCAAAATGAGTTTGGACCTCCAAAGAGACACCAGCCTCTCTTTGCTCCTATTATAGGAACACAGGGGGAACAGTGGGGCTTCTGGGAGGTACTTTAGCCCTCAGGAGGCGCAGTCTAGTGAGGCGGTCCCCAGTCGCAGGAGCGCAGGTCTGGCTTTCATGTGTGGCTCCTGACGTTGCTCTGAAATGCATGAGCTTCTGAGATTTGAGTTCTCCTGACAGGAATGATGGGTGCCTGTCAGACAGACTCCATGGCCTCTGTCCCAGCTGCTGCGTGTTCCTGTGTTTTCATTCTCTGCCTCTCTGGCCTCTGTCCCAGCTGCTGCGTGTTCCTGTGTTTTCATTCTCTGCCTCACCCGGTTGGCTTTCCCCAGGCCCAGACTCTGCTCCCTGAAGGTGCTCACAGACACGTTCATAGGAGAGACAGCAGCGGAACACTCGTCAAGACCCCGCAGGGCAGCCTCAACTTAGAACCACGCAAGAGAGGCGAACATTTCCCTGCGGCACCGAGGAGGGGGAAACTGCTCCAGTTTTGTTTCCTTTTGAGGGAAAAGGGGGCAATGGGGAATTGAGAGAGGTGAAGGAAAACTTCCCCGAGCGGATGGAGGGAGGGGAGCCTCAGACCAGGCGCGGATTCTTCCAGGTAAAGAAGGGGGAAGCTGGGGAGGGTTATTTAGCCAAAGATGCCCAGAGGTGGGGAATCCAGTACACATTTAGAGATGAACTTTTAGGCTGCTTGGCTTGGTGTGGTCGTTGATTCAGGAAGCAGCTGAGGGCTGCTGCTCCAGCCTGTGTGTGGGTGGATAAGCTGTGGTCCCTGATGGGGAGAAGCTCAATGGATTGGTCAGGTGGATGCAGAGGTGCTGTGGCCGCACAGGGAAGGGGACAGCCGGCGACTCCTAAAGCTGGCGGCAACTTTAGGGAGAAGGTGACTGTGTTCCGGGGGAGGATCACAGACCAAGGATGTGCAATGGCAGAGAGGCACAGTGTGGCCTGGCTAGGGCAGGTAGCATATATATATATATATATATTTTTTTTTTTTTTTGAGTCAGAGTCTCGCTCTGTCACCAGGCTAGAATGCAGTGGCGCGATCTCAGCTCACTGCAACCTCTGCCTCCCAGGTTCAGGCAATTCCCCTGCCTCAGCCTCCTGAGTAGCTGGGACTACAGGCAGCCGCCACCATGCCCGGCTAATTTTTTGTATTTTAGTAGACACAGGGTTTCACCACATTGGCCAGGATGGTCTCGATCTCGATCTCCCTGCCTCAGCCTCCCAAAATGCTGGGATTACAGGCATGAGCCACTGTGCCCGGCCACACTTAAATTTTTTAAAAGAACTCTTCTATTCGTAGGTAGCAATTTAACGTGGCAGCACATGTTCTTAGGGACCCACATTCAGGACTGTGACTGGCACCCAGCTGAGAATGGGGACTCCTTGAGAATATTGAAGCCAGACAGAGGTGGGTCTGCACAGCACAGAGGAGAATCTGGAGACCTGGCTGGTCTGTGGCCTCTGGGGGTGCGTGTACCCGGGGTGGCCCAGACCATCCCAGACATGACAAGAAAATTTGAACTTGCATTTGTAATACATCCATTAAAAAAAATCTAAAATGAGGAAGAATTGAGGCTTCATGACTATTTACCATTTAGAGTGACACAGGTACCCTCACTGAGAAACTGAAACAGGAAGTGACGAATCCTGGGGGGAGAGGGAGGCTGCATCTCAGAGGGAGCTCCGTGGTGACTCGGCTTATCCGTTTATTTTCCATGCATCATAAATTGTGCTATCGTTTTGGGTTCTGATTTTTTCTTTTTTTGAGAGAGAGTCTCGCTCTGTCACCCAGGCTGGAATGCAGTGGTGCAATCTTGGCTCACTGCAACCTCCGTCTCACAGGTTCAAGCGATTCTCATGCCTCAGCCTCCTGAATAGATGGGATTACAAGCGCCTGCCACCACGCCAGGCTAATTTTTGTGTTTTCAGTAGACACAGGGTTTCGCCATGTTGGTCAGGCTGGTCTTGAACTCCTGACCTCAGGTGATCCACCCACCTCGGCCTCCCAAAGTGCTGGGATTACAGGCGCCTACCACCATGCCTGGCTAATTTTTGTATTTTTAGTAGAGATGGGGTTTTGCCATCTTGCCCAGGCTGGTCTTGAACTCCTGGGCTCAAGTGATCTGCCCACCTCAGCCTCTCAAAGTGCTGGGATTACAGGTGTGAGCCATCACGCTTGGCCTGAGTGCTGTTTTAACTAAATAAATTTTTACAAAATGACAAGGCCTTATGAAGTTATCTGCAAAGAGGCTTGGGCTGAAGGTAACACTGCAATAGCAATGCAAACATAACGTTTGGATGAAGCTAATTTCGCACTAAAATAATGCTTTCTTAAGCAGAACATAAGAAAATGGCAACACTGATGTTTTGATTTCTCCCAGGGCAAGCTCTCTGTCAGTCACATATGATGAAGCTAAAAACAATGATGTTTTAGCCAACAGAAGATTGGTTAAGAAAATGGAATATATCAAAAACACTGCTTTTAATTATGGACTTATATCTACTATTGTCAGTGATTTCCTTGCCTTAGTGCATATGATAATGTCTGTTTATAATTATACCTTCAGGAAGTGTATTTTCCAGCGATTATAACCATTAAAACCCAGAATTGAAATAAACAGGGGGGGCAGAGCAAGATGGCCGAATAGGAACAGCTCCAGTCTCCAACTCCCAGCACGAGCGACACAGAAGACTGGTGATTTCTGCATTCTCAACTGAGGTACTGGGGTCATCTCACTAGGGAGTGCCGGACAATCGGTGCTGGTTAGCTGCTGCAGCCCGACCAGCGAGAGCTGAAGCAGGGCGAGGCATCGCCTCATCTGGGAAGCGCAAGGGGGAAGGGAATCCCTTTTCCTAGCCAGGGGAACTGAGACACACAACACCTGGAAAATCGGGTGACTCCCACCCCAATACTGCACTTTA
>NW_016805426.1:1224092-1234447 GCF_001698545.2 Rhinopithecus bieti
TAGGGATTGCATTGGGAGTTATACCTGATATAAATGACGAATTGATGGGTGCTGACGAGTTGATGGGTGCAGCACACCAACATGGCACAAGTATACATATGTAACAAACCTGCACGTTGTGCACATGTACCCTAGAACTTAAAGTATAATAATAATAATAATAATAAAAGAAAGAAATAAACAAATCAGACCTTTCCATCCTAGAGTCCTAAAGTGTGAAACCAAGATTTTTTTCTTTTTTTTTTTTTTTGAGAGTCTTGCTCTGTCACCCAGGCTGCAGTGCAATGGCTCTATCTCAGCTCACCGCAACCTCCACCTCCTGGGTTCAAATGATTCTCCTGCCTCAGCCTCCTGAGTAGCTGGGATTACAGGCACCTGCCATCATGTCCAGCTATTTTTTTGTTTTTGTATTTTTAGTAGAGACGGAGTTTCACCATGTTGGCCAGGCTGGTCTCAAATTCCTGACCTTGTGATCCACTCGCCTTGGCCTCCCAAAGTGCTGGGATTACAGGTGTGAGCCACTGCACCTGGCTGAAACCAAGATTTTTAAAAAGTTATTTAATCTCATTATTTTAATGAGGCATAGATATTTTTGTAGTATCAATGAATATAATACAATTTAGTTATTTTATACTACATATTATTGTTAGTGTAATCTGAGCATATTCCTTTTTAGGCATTGATAACACACAGACTTAGTTGGTGACAATGTATATGATTCATATATAAACAGACAGATCTTGGGGATGCTTTTCTAACTGATCAAAAGGCATGAACACATGTAAAGAGCATGCCCTGGTGATGGATGATAAGGGAGGAAAGCAGATGGAAGGGTGTCACCAGGAGCCAGGCAAGAGATGCTCATGTTCTGCACTGGGGTAATAGCAGTAAGGGCGGGGAGGACCTGGAGATTTGCGGGGAGCTGGATCAAGGGGATTTCTTTGAACTTGGAGAAGGAATTAAGGGAGAGTCCGAATGCAGTCACAAGTTTAGGAGAATGAACGGACATGAGAGGGTCCAATTTTAGAAGGTCTTGGTGTTTGGGTGGATTTCAGGGTTAAGAAAGAGGGGGGAAATTTGGATATTTCCTAGTTTTCTCTCTAGAAGATTGGATGGATGACACATAATTCACCAAGAAAGAAAAAGAAGGAAAGAGGGAAGTAGGGAGCAAGTTCAACAGAGAGCATTGTGGACCTACTGTCTTTGAAGGACTCATGCATTTACTTTGAGGTCTCAAGCAGGAAAGTGGACGTAGTGTCTGCGGCAGGAAGAAGTGCAGGTGGGCCATATTGACTCTAGAGCAAAGACCACAGTCATCAATGAAGTTGCTCATGGAGGATGTAGAGTAAGAAGGGAAGAGGACCAAGTACTGAATCACGTGGAGACAAGCATATGTGAAAGACAAGAAGGGAGTGAAGCTGCAGAGAGAAGCAAGCTGTGGAAGCCAAATTCTGCAAGGAGCAGATGGAAATCGGGAAGGGAGATTTGCCATGGAAAAGACCCGGCACCCAACATCTGTTGACAGGAATGCATCAGAGTAAGGCAGCCACACCAAGGTGTTGTAAGGTGAAGAGGAAAGAAATTGAAGTGGCTCAGGTGAGACTGAGGGAGCGACAAAGGAGACTGGTGCTGGGGATGGCAGTGAGGGTGGTCTGAGCAAAGTGCATGCGGGCATATTTCAGAATTATTATGAAGGGCAATTCAGTAATTGAGTTGAGTCTCTCCTCTCAGGTCCCCTTCACTCATGCTTTGATGAGCTTTGGTTTCACTTCAAAATGAAAATGGTTTATAGCATCAATACCTGTATCTGTGCCAACCTGAATGAAACACAGATTTCTATGATCAGAAAGTTATTTAATCAATCAGCCTCACTCTGTGAGTTCAACAATGCCATGTAAGCTAAAAGCCATCATTCCTCATGGAACACAGGCCAAGGCTATATTCAAATTACATATCACCCAACCACAGGGCAAAGCTACATAGTTCTAGGACTCACATGGCCACAACTCCTTTGGCAATGACAGGAACTTGCTGCTGAATCATTTAACCCAGGAAATCAGAGGTCTGCCAGAGTCTTTATCAAACAACCATCCCCAATCACACGTTTATTAGTTAGTTCATCCATTTACTCTTCTAGAAGGTATCTATTAGCATCTTAATGTGCCGAGACCTGCACTACATCCTTACATGTAAAAGTGAACAAGATCATACAAATCTACCCATGAGAGAAGATGGCATAGAACCGTGTACACTTTGGATGGACATCAGTTTCCTGGCTTTGACATTGTACCACAGCTACGTGAGATGTGACCAGTGGGGGAAACTGGATGAAGGGCACAGTCAGGAGATGTTTCTGGACTATGTTTTAGCAAATTCCTGTGAATCTACAATTATTTCGAAATGAAAATTTTAAAAAAGTGAATATGAAACTGTCCATGACTGCAGAGCAAACATCCAGTCATGCAGGGAGATTTGAAGATGAAAAAGCAACCCGGACAAGTGCTGTGCCATGGGAAAGACCAAGTGGGAGGGGCGTCAGTAATCTCCCTGGGTGGGTAGCTGGGGAGGATTCTGTGAAAAGGGTAGAGCTGGGTTTAGTTGGATTGACAAATGCCTTCTGTGCAAATGTCATTTCTCTGTGTTTTCAGGATGTGACAGCAATGTCTTCTTCTTATTTTTTTAATGGGGGCGGGGTGAGTTTTAACTTTCACACTCTTTCTCATTGAATGCTTGCAATAACACCATGACATCAGCATTATACTCATTTCACAGAAGAGGAAATGGAGGTCAGTGAGACTTTGGCAATCACTCTGTGCTTACATCAGTGGTGGCTTAGAAACTCCGTCCAGGTCTTCTGACCCCACAGTTTCACCACTTGACTTGGGTGGATGCTTGCTTCCACCTGGGTCTTCACTAGCTCTCCTTCTGGTAGGTCTGAGCAGAGTGAATATGTTTTAAGGCTGGGGGAAAGGAAATGCCAAACTCTGCAAGCCTTGGAGAGATGTGATTTGTAAAAGTAGCACTCCCCACAAAATAATAATAGAAACCCACATGCATGGTGGCATTTATGAGATACTTAGGAAAACAGGTACAAATCTTGAACCAAGATACTTAAAACCTTCTGATTTTCAGGAATGAAAGAAGCAATGGCATGTGGCCAGGACATGCTGACGTGGGAGCAGCCTGTCACTGCATTCCTACCTCCGGGGCGATGTAGTCGGGTGTCCCGCAGAAAGTATTCGTCTTGGCATCTCCTAACATGTTCTCCTTGCACATTCCAAAATCTGCAATCTTGATATGTCCATCTTTGTCTAACAGGATGTTATCTAGCTTCAGGTCCCTGAAAAACAAAAGCAAAGCAAATCTCACATTAATAAATATAATTTGGTTAACATAAAATTCCACAGGAGGCGAGGGAGTTTGTCTCATTGCAGCCTGAGAGGGGCTCATGAGAGGCGCTTATGTATCTATTCATTTGCACACCAAGTGGGGTGTAGACAAAGCAGATTCTGCAAGGGCCTGCTGGCTGCTGTGGATTCTTTCTTTGATTTACCAAGGGGTGCACTTCAGTATAAGAAGGACAGAGTACCCATACCCATTGGGGACCCTTGATCCCAGGACTTTCCTGAGGGTACTGATGAAGGAGGAAAGACCTAAAAAACATACTTACTGTATGCTATTTTCTATGTATTTGTTTGTTTCTTTGTGAATGATTTATACTGCACCTAATTCCAAGTCCAGTTGATGAAGGTTGTTCCTAATACGGAATCCCTTGAGAACCAGAATCCATCCAATGCCAGAATGTCATACCAACACATTTCTGTATCCTTGGAGAACCAGTATCCTCTTGAAAGAGCCCATTCCATTCTTAGGGAAATGTAACTGATGACATTTTTTTTTAAACAATTAACCGAACTTTGCTTCCCTGTGATGTCACCTATTGGTGCAAGGGGGCTTTCTATTGTTATTATGTGTGACACTCCAAATATTTGAACAAAATGACATCAAGTTTTCTCTTTTCTCACCAAGATCAGACTTCACTCCTCATGATGTGGTTTTCAGACCCTTTTGACCTTGTACCACAGCTGCGTGAGATGTGGCCACTGGGGGAAACTGGATGAAGGGCAAACATTCTGGCCTCTACCTTCCAAATATCTTGAATTTGTCAGTTTCTTCTTGAAACGTGGTGCTCAGAATGAAGCCAGAATCCTCCAGAGAGACAATCTGATTGGTGCAGGTTACAGTGGTGCCCAGAGCTCCATTACCATCCTCTTGCCTTTTGCCACAGTGGACTAAGATACTGCACCATATTTTTTCATAGTTTCATCCAATAATACCCAATATTGAGTTTATTGTAAACTAAAACCTTCAGGTGTTTTTTTTTCTTTCCTATACGAAATGCCATTATCCCAGTTTCTTCTCATTCTGTACTTGTGAAGTTGATTTTTTAAAGATAATTCAGGTGCTTTCCTTGATTCAGGTTTTTTTTTTTTTTTTTCCCCCCGAGACAAGATCTTTCCCTGTCATCCAGGCTGGAATGCAGTGGCACGATGTCAGTTCACTGCAACCTCAACCTCTTGAGCTCAAGCAATCCCTCCACCTCAGATGCTTGACCACATGTGTGCCATCACAATGCCTGGCTAATTTTTTAAATTTTTTGTAGAGACAAGGTCTCACTGCTTTGCCAAGGCTGGTCATGAACTCCTGACCTTAAGCAATCCTTCTGCCTCAGACTCTCAAAATGCTGGGATTACAGGCGTGAACCACTGTGCCTGGCCAGTTCTGAGGGATGTAGGTCAGTATGGGAAAGGTTCTGAAAGGCTGCCATGTGAAGCCAGCACTCCATGGGGGTGAGGAAGGAGTGCCAAGGAAGACCAGCGAGGACCCCTGGAGCCAGCTGGAGAGGGCAGAGAACCCAGAGGCCCAGGGTGTTCTGAGGCATGTCACGCTTACACCCTATGGGACACCAGGACCCAGGGGAGAACTTCAGAGTCCACAGCCTGGGCATGTCTCTGCAAGCTTTATACTCAAAGAGGCTGCTTAAGAATACTTACTTTCCAAAGCCCCCCGTAAGCCTTTAGTTCTGTGACTCCAAATAGGGCAAGCCTCACTTGACTGCACCCTCAGAAAATGGAGAGGTCCTTCCCTGTAAGTGAATTCGGCACTCTGTAAGCACCAAAGCCTTAATACTAATTATCTGGTCTCCAGCAGCTCAGCTATCCTCCTCACCAGCTCCTTTCTTTTTTTTTCCTTTCTATTTTTCCTCTGAATCTGCAGTGAGTTGGAAATCTGACAGTAAGCTTGTAAAGGTTTGTATGTTAAATAAATGCTAACTACATTTTGAGAAAAGAAGTGAGGAGACTGAGGTACAATAGCGTCAATCTAAGAGCTTGGACAGAAGAACGTGAAATGATGTCATACAGCAGGGAAGGAGAAAATTCCATAAGCATTTCTAGGTGGCTCAAAGCTTAGACAAGCAAAAATAAAAGGTGTGAAGGGGACAAAAGAGAAAGAAACCATAAGATAAGAAAGAGAAAACAGGGGAGTGAAAACGGGAGAAGGAAGGTGAAAGTAGGAATTCAAGCGAGAACCAGCGTAAGGACAGAATGAGCTCAGCACTCTCCTGCTTTTGAGACTGGAAAGCAGGAGAGACTGGAATGTCTTCCTTGGTTGTGAGTAAGTCATTCTTGGTTGTAAGTCATCGTCTGTGTAATCACTGTGGGCAGGAGGCCTACGTGTGGAGCTTCCTCCCACGAAATCACACGGGCTCTCTCACAGCACTCGGTGCAATGATTAAATTAACTGAGCCAATATCTTAGCATTTGTTTCCACAAAGCAAAATTTACCTGTAGACGATTCCTTTGGAATGAAGGAACTGCAGACCAAGAATGATTTCAGCAGCATAAAACCTGGGGGAAAGAGAACCAAGGTTCAACGTGAATGTAGTCACGGAACACAATAAAATCCCCAAACCCAGACTGACCTTTCTATGACATGCTGTGTGTGGCTAAATGGCAATACACACATAACTCTGTTTAATCCTAACAAGGAAGATGTCCATTCATTCTCCACACAAGAAAGTGGAGGCTCAGACACCTGCAGCCTCAGTCCTAACAGCATAAAACAGAGCTGGCATCTTAAGTGAGTCCTGCCTGTATCTAGTACTTGTTATCTTTTAAACAACAATGCTCACATTGTCTTTTTTTTTTTTATTTTTTTTATTTTTTGCTATTGCTAATAAAACACACACAGACATTAAAAGTAATAGTATAGACCAGGCACGGTGGCTCACGCCTGTAATCCCAGCACTTTGGGAGGCCCAAGCAGGTGGATCACTTGAGGTCAGGAGTTCAAGACCAGCCTGGGCAACATGGTGAAACGCTATCTCTAGTAAAAATACAAAAATTAGCAGGGCATGGTGTTGGGTGCCTGTAGTCCCATCTACTCAGGAAGCTGAGGCTTGATAATCAATCACTTGAACCTGGGAGGTAGAGGTTGCAGTGAACTGAGATCACACCACTGCACTCCAGCCTGGGTGACAGAGCAAGACTCTGACTCAAACAAACAAACAAACAAAAAACAAAAGAAAAAAGAAAAAGTAATACTATAGATAATTGGCAAATAATTTCTCCCTGTTAGAAACTCTGGTTGGCACCCATAGACCTGTGTGCGCTATTCTGAATAGAACTGGCTGGTTTATTTTCGTACTGAGAACCTTTAGCCTGGGCTACACCTACAGCCCATGAGGTGGAAAAAAGGATATTAGCAGAGGCAAGATGATAAGTTACTCTTTATCTTCAATGGTGACAAGCTTAAAGGAAATGAGTTTACCCCATCACTGGTGGGATTAAGGTCGGATATAACAGACAGTTTCCTGGAAGGGAAGTTTGCTGGATCTTGTGGAAGCATGCAAATTTCTCCTTCCTGGAAGACATTTAGGACAGGATGGACAGCGTGGGTCCAGGCTGGCTGGAGACGACAGTGGACTAAATGAATCCTTTCTAGCATGAAAAGTGCCCGATGATTTCTCTGCTGCGGAAATCCAGTAAAATTACCTCTGGGTGCATTGCTGACGTTTCCCAGAGGCAATGGTCTCAGCAGAGTGCTACCCACTAGATAAACAGCCATTCCAGCCAGGGTGTTTACAGGAGCTGGCGGACCAAATCCATTTCTCAACCCACTTCAACCTAAACCACTCAAAGTGTTCGTGCAGATGGGAGGGAGGGATTACTGAGCGCTGAGCAAAGGAAGCTAGCATGTACTCATCATCTTCCAACGAGTCCAGTGGCAGAGCTTTCTTTTACTTGCATGTCCCCGGGAGCAGGAAGTAGGACCCAAGGGCAACAGCATGGGCAGGAGGGGCAGTGAGTGCTGTGGACACAGGTGCAGTTCCACCAGGTACACACAGCGTGCCCCATCCCCATGTGTCTCAGGTTGCCTGGCACGAGGAAGGTGAAGCTTTGTTCTCAGATAGAGTAAGTGCTTCTTCCTGCTTCTTAAAGATTTATGCCTCCACATCAGGCTTTCCATGAGAGGCCTCAGCTACAAGCTCCATCCCTGGGGACTACCCTTGAGGTCTGCGGTCCATTTCACTGCTTCCTTTCCAAAGGGCACATATTTGCTTCTGTGCTCAGATTGGTTAGAAGCCTGATGAATCCGGAGGTTCCTTAAGAAACTAAGTAGTTAGTTTCAAATCACAGAGAAATGAAACCAAACTGACACGAATTTCCGTTTCACAACCTGGGAAAACTGTTGCCTTGCTTGATGTATTCCCGAGGGTTTCCCTGGCCCTGGGATTCAGGCACGCCAAGTGGGAAAAAAGAAAAAAACAATCATGTGGGAACTGACAAGAACAATGGAAAACCCCCAAACCCTGTAAAGGCTCTTACGTCGCTCTGGAAAGGTCGAACTTGTGGCAGCTTTGGATGTGGTACATTAAGTCCCCTCCATTGAGGTACTCCATCACAAAAAAGAGGTTTTCCTGTGGAAAAACAAGACAATCCCAACTTTTATTTCATTTTATTTTTATTTATTTTGTACGAGACAGGGTCTCACTCTGTCTCCCAGGCTGGAGTGCAGTGGCGCGATCTCGGTTCACTACAACCTCCGCCTCCCGGCTTCAAGCAATTTTCCCCCGTCAGCCTCCCTAGTAGCTGGGACTACAGGCATGTGCCACCACACCCAGCTAATTTTTGTATTTTTGGCAGAGACGGGGTTTCGCCATGTTAGCCAGGCTGGTCTCGAACACTTGACCTCAGGTGATCCGCCCACCTCGGCCTCCCAAAGTGCTGGGATTACAGGCATGAGTCACCATACCCAGTCACAGTTCCAATTTTTAGGTCCTTAGAGAAAATACAACAAGCAAGACTACTTTTTAAATGGATTAGATCATTTCAGGGGAACCAATTCTGTTGTGAAATCACTTATCAGAAGACTGTCAAAATCATTTAGCCAATCTATATTTTTGAGCACCAGGAAGCCTGGGGACTCTAGGTGGGATGCTGTGTGACATCTAGATGCTTGCGTGTTACAACCCGGCAGATGAGCTGGGGCACAAGGGAGAGTCCAGTTGACCTGCTGGCCAGACAATGGGATGGTGCCGGGCACTCAGGGCACTTAGCATGTGCCGATCATGTACTTACCGAAAGTGACAGGGTGCAGGGTGATAAGGAGAATGTGTTTTGGTCTCTGACTCCAAGGGTGGAGCTTGAAAACATTCATTCATTCAACACTCAGTAATTAGCTACTGAGCATACTCTACGTGCATGGCATGGTGGGGAGTGGGCAAGACATGCCAGTCATTCCTCCCTGGAGCTTGCAATCAAGTTTAACCTCATTTTTCTCCAGTCCTGACTTAACTCACGGCAGAGGCAAGCTACAGTTTATGATGGAGTTCTTCTGGCAGAGGACACGACGTATGTCAGCAGAGCCAGAGCCCTCGAGCGGCCACAGTCAGAAGGGCTGGGTGGTCTTCAGGCTGTGGTGGGCATATCAGAGGCAGCCAGGATTGCAACCAGCCTCAGCTCCTCAATGATGTGAGACAATGATTTTTTAAAAATAAATGTATTTATAACACTTTAGAGCAACCTGATTTTTAAAGGGTTGTAATACATCACAGAATCAGTAATCCATAAAGTGTGGGGACTTTTGGTGCGTCTGGGCATGAATTTGCACCGGAAATTCTTACCTGGGTGGTTTCTTAACAGAATTAACCTTTACATTTTGATGTGAACACAACCGATGCCATGGGGCATAGGAGGTAATGGTAGAAACGTTGTTCTGGTCTGACAGTCAGACTTCTTGCCTGGTCTCCACAGAATGGGGAAACCAAGTATTGTGGCAATTATCTCAATAATCCAGGTCAAGGTAAGTGTCCATTTTTTTTCAATGTTAGTTTCTGATCTGATTTACTAATTCCATATATACTTAACTGGAGCCCACCCTTTTCTCTTCTGGATAGGCCCAAATTCTCAGCCGACATAAATCATCACTTAACACTGAGATTTCAAACCCAATTTGAGAGTCATCACTGGTCTTGCCTGCACACACCTGCTTTCTCACGCTACCTCTTGCTCTCATCAGCACCATAGAAAGAGCTTCTGTTCTAACCTCACTTTTTTACTCAAAACTATAATGGCCCTATACAAGCCACAAAGGTAGAATCTTCTTTCAAGTACTTGGGAGAGCAAAGCGTATGAAAGTGTAGAGCAAAACCATTTGTGACAGTGCTTGAGTGAATGGTTTATTCTAAGTGTTCGGATGGTTACAAATTCCTAGAAAGGCTGACATTTCAGAATTTAACACTGTCAATTTAGACGTGGAGAAAGTGGTGGGAGGGGACTGGAGGCAACAGTTCAGCCCCATTCCCATGCATTACACACACCTTCCCACGTGTTCTCAGCTCTAAATCAGACGCCACACTAGTGGTGAACACTGGGAGGTTGAACAGGCCGTTAAAGTCTAAGAGATCACAGGGCACAGTCAGTGTTTACTACCATGAGGGTGAGAAGAAGACTATGTTGCTAGTGATTATTAATTAAACAGCAATGGGAGGCAGAGCAAGATGGCCGAATAGGAATAGCTCCAGTCTCCAACTCCCAGCGCGAGCGACACAGAAGACCGGTGATTTCTGCATTTTCAACTGAGGTACTGGGGTCATCTCACTAGGGAGTGCCGGACATACAGTGCTGGTCAGCTGCTGCAGCCCGACCAGCGAGAGCTGAAGCAGGGCGAGGCGTCGCCTCATCTGGGAAGCGCAAGGGGGAAGGGAATCCCTTTTCCTAGCCAGGGGAACTGAGACACACAACACTTGGAAAATCGGGTAACTCCCACCCCAATATTTCTCTTTAAGCAAA
>NW_016805426.1:1238510-1280380 GCF_001698545.2 Rhinopithecus bieti
GTCCTTTGTAGGGACATGGATGCAGCTGGAAACCATCATTCTTAGCAAACTATCACAGGAACAGAAAACCAAACACTGCATGTTCTCACTCATAGGTGGGAACTGAACAATGAGATCACTTGGACTCGGGAAGGGGAACATCACACACCGGGGCCTATCATGGGGAGGGGGAGGGGGAAGGGATTGCATTGGGAGTTATACATGATCTAAATGATGAATTGATGGGTGCTGACGAGTTGATGGGTGCAGCACACCAACATGGCACAAGTATACATATGTAACAAACCTGCACGTTGTGCACATGTACCCTAGAACTTAAAGTATAATAAAAAAAAAATAAAGAAAAAATAAATAAATAAACAGCAATGGAGATGTATAGCATGTTGGATGCCCCAAATTTAATCCTCCCAAGAGAACTGCAGGCTCCACAATAAATCTGTCCAATATCTGTTCTGGTTCTAATCTTTATATTAAGCCACAGCATGGGAAAATCACACTGACTGTTTTTTGTCCTTTGTGATGGTATTTTGCATCAGTTTAACCCTCTGGCTTGGATGAATGCCTGGTCAAACGTGGGTTTCTTGAAGGGGAGAAGGGATGGTCCATGCCTGGAAGTCCAGCTTAGGTGATCCGGCCTGGAGGACCTGCTGTCTCTCTAGAGGATGCTCCTCTGTTTGGAAAGCCTGGGAATCGAGTCATCTGTGATATCTTGGGCCCACTCTGGGCCACAGAGATAGCTCTGTGATAAAATTAGCACAAATGTATGCACATACAAACTACACAGTCCTGAGGTTTGGATTTTGAGGATCACATTTTGAGGGATGGATAAGCCTTTTAAAAGCTGAATCCAAAATGCCATCGTAAAAGGAAAATACAAATATAATAGGCTCAAACTTTCATAAACAGCTGGGGAAGGAGTGTTCAGAGTTGAAGGCAACCCACAGCTGACCAGAACCTCTGCAGAACTGCCAGCAAAAAGAAGTGTCTGCCTGCTGAAAACGCCCTGGGCTGGCGTAGATAGAACCAAACCAAGAAGAATGAGACTCAGGGTAACTGCAGAGAATGTGGGCTTCATCCTTGCTCAGCCCTGGGTTCAAAGCCCCTCTATTTGTAACTCTGGAGATGTGACTTAACCTCTCCCGAGCTTCATTTTATTTGTGAAATGGGGTAATAATACACCTACCTCCTAGGGTTGCTGTGGGTATTAAACAAAATAGTGTGTGTGGAAATGAAGCTCTGCATTCGCCCTCAGTGGGCAATTGATAACTGATGGCAGCTGTCCTTCTAGGAAATGATTTAAAACAGGAAAGACAGAACCAAAACCAATCCAAAAACCAGCAAATACTTCCCAGAAGAAGCAAATGAACAGTTCTCTGGCCCATGGCTCTTGAAAGAAAGAGGAAAACAGAGTTAGATTCCCTCCTGCTGGGCTGCCCTTTAGGTTCTGGCCACCTGCTGAAAGAGAGGATACAAAGCAGGCCTGCGAGATAGAGATGAGAGAGAGAGAGAGAGAGAGAGAGAGAGAGAGAGAGAGAGAGAGAGATGGTGGGAAGGGAGAGAGAATGTGGCCTGTGTTGGGTTAATTGTAAATGGGACTTACTAGTCTAGACCTCACATCTTTATGGCAGGTAATACATTAACTGAAGCAAATGATTCTTTCTGGTGGGTGAGAATTGAAGCTGTGATGGCACTGGGAGATGGGACTTGCCAAAGGCGTCCCAGTCTTGCTGACTGTCAACAACTCCTGGCAAAGCATCTGTCGAATGGAGATTCTAGTTGGTGACAAATAAGACTGTCGCTAATCAGCTGTGTGATCAGGTCAATCCCACCATCCCAGGGCCTAAGTTTCCTCCTCTGAAAAACGAATCCTGTCCATGAAAATGAGTCACCATTACCTACAGCTTTGTTGTGATTTCCAGACAACTGAAAGCAATAAACAATGTTGAGGTTCTGTAGATAGGCGGGTAATCAAAGCTGTATGACTCTTATATGTTCGTGTTATTGATGCTTTAAAGAAGTGGTATTTAAGTTGGGCGCAGAGGTGCAGGCCTGTAATCTCAGCTACTCATGAAGCTGAGGCAGGAGGATCACTTGAGCCTAGGAGCCCAAAGCCAGCCTGGGCAACAGAGTGAGACCCTGTCTTAAAAAAAAAAAAAAATGATGACTAAATACAAGATCAAAGTGATAGATTTAACAAAATCAGTTGTATAATTCTCATAGGACTGCATTTACATACATGAATATCATTTGGAGGAGTTAAAGGTCCTAGAGCTGTCAAAATATATCACTACTTAAAACACAAGATAGTTCTTTAGAGGGAGGCATAGAACATTTTGTGAATATTCTAGAATTAGTAAAGGGTGAATTGTAAAAGTGGCCTCAAAAGTTATTTAACACAACCTGGCTTCTACACTGCTTTCTTCTTACAGTGATGCCATTTTTCAAATGAGAGAATGAAAATAAAGACAACGGAAAAGTGTTTAGTCGTGATGACTATTCAACACAGCTAGTCAAATACTGAGTAAACAAGGAAACGGCTGCCAAATGTGCATATATTACAGGATGAATGACGGGTTTATAGCATCAAAGAAATTAACTAATGATTTTTATCAAACTAATAACAGTTAATTTTGTAAATGCACTGAGAACTTGGCAAATATCATGCAAATAAGGTCAGATGTATAGACTCCCTCTCCAGAAAAGTAAGATGGGAAAAGAAGGAAAAGAATAATGATAGTCATTTTGTTGAGGTATCTTTTTTTTCCGAAGGCTAGTAAACCAACGTACTAAATTTTACGCAAGAGAATATTTGCCATCTCTGCGAAATAAATAAAACTAAGATAAAAATATTTATGACAAAACATCTAAATTTACCATCACATCTTTCAAAGTATCATATGTTAAGCACATGTAACAAATGTTGTAACAGCGAAGACCATTGTATACCAAGATGGAAACCAGAGATAGAATTCAACTCTACTTTGGGACATCTCCTGTGACAGCCAATGGAAAGAGCTGGGAATTCTGATCTGAAGAAGAAAGAGAAGCTATCATTCATATTTAAAAATAAATAATCCATGTAAAGTATTTAGCCTTGTGCCTGGCATACGGCAAGTATTCCTTACATATTAACTTTATCACATACATTGTTACTATTTTATCACAGGGAAGAAAAGCATTAAGTTGCATTATAATCAGAACAAGGACAGCCCCAACCTTTGCAAGATTTGGAGTGAGTGTGCAAAGGGAGGCACCACACCATGGGTCCCCAGATTTAAGTGTTATTAATCAAGCTCACTAACAATTGAATTAAATATGCTCTACATTCCTATACGTTCTCTCTGTCTCTCAGGAAATATAACTTCATAATGACCAAGAAGGCCAGTGACAAATTCAGGATCCCTCAAAATTCTGTACCTGTTAATTGGCCATATGGGGAAAGTCCCCTCCTGCCCCTTTCAAGGACAGAAGCTGGGGAGATGTATACACAGGCTTGAGGCTGTTTAGGTATGGAATTCTGAGGTCATGGGGAGTAGTTTAGGAACAGAGATGACCTCTTGGCTTCATAGGAAGGACTACAGTTTGAGGAAGGCCAAAGGGAGGATTCTAAGTGAGCAGCTGGGCAGAACCTCTCTTGCTTGGGTATAAGGTTTAGGGCATGGAATGAATAATTTTCCAATTAAATAAGTTGTGAGTTGGATTTGTGTTTAGGTATCTTGAAGTCTCAACTCTACTAATGCTTTTGGATTGACCACAGAAAAGAGCACTCTACTGTGACCAGCTAGCTATCTTCTCTGGAGCTCCATTTCCTTTGCTGCAAAGTGAGGGGATCTGACCTGATAACCTCTGCCACCCCTCCCTACTCTAAAATTCTTGATCCATGGAGTCTGTCATTATAAGAAAAACAAAAGAACATAACAAATCATTAGTTGTTAGTTGTTCTGAGCAACCAAGATGCATCTCAACAGGTGAATGGATAAATGGTGGTAAGTCCATACAATGGAATATTACTCAGCAATGAAAAATAAGCTCTCAAGCCATAGAAAGAAAAGAAAAACCCTTAAGCGCATATTCTTAAGTGAAAGAAGCCTATCCGAAAAGACTACAACCTGAACAGCCTCCCTCTCGTCTGGTTTCTCCATCTTTGGCTCGAGCATTTCCCTTGATTCTCTCTCAAAACAAACAAACAAAAACGACGACGACAACAACAACAACAAAAAGACAAAACAAAAGGAGGGATCGTAGATTCACAGAGGACAGGCACTTTCCTGTGGCACTTTGTTGAGGGAGATGTCAAATGCTCATGTCTTCTGGGAAGCTGGTGACAATACTTTTGGGGCTTCATGAGAACAGCTGACAAAGGAATGGACAGATAATATGGGCCATGAGCCTGGAAGAATATTACAGAGTCACAGCAAGATGAGAACAGATCTGTGAACTTAGAAAGCAGGCATGTAGGAAAGATGCGGCATTTCAGAGGCACTGAGTGAGTGTCTTGTTCTTCCAGTCCAAGAATTCTTGAATATGTGTTCACTCATTGCCGATTATCTCTTGTGTATTTGGATGAGAAAACCTTAAGCAAACATTGTGAGTGCAACATTAATTTCCCATAAATTACTGTGTGAAAATAAATAGCATTTAAAAGCTGTTGGAATTCCTAAAATGCGTTTTACGCGTTGAGAGAGATGTGACTGTGATCTGAGTCACATATGGTTACAACTTCTGTTTCTCAGATTGTAGTTTAACTTGCTTTATTTTTTCTCCTGTTCTGTACAATGACTAGAGAGAATTAAACAATGTCAGCGACAAACACTTCCTGGCTTCTTTTTTTTTGAGACGGAGTTTCACTCTTTCACCCATGCTGGAGTGCAGTGGCATGATCTCAGTTCACTGCAACTTCTGCCCTCTGGGTTCAAGTGATTCTCCTGCCTCAGCCTCCTGAGTAGCTGGGATTATACGTGCCGACCGCCACGCCCGGCTCATTTTTGTATTTTTAGTAGAGACGGGGTTTCGCCATGTTGGCCAGGCTGGTCTTGAACTCCTGATCCCAGGTGATCCACCCGCCGTGGCCTTCCGAAGTGCTGGGATTACAGTTGTGAGCCACCGTGTCCAGCCGCCTCCTGCCTTCTTAATTAATGAATCTTGTTAAAGATTACCTTCCCCTTTTTTTGTCCTATTTTCCTTAGACCAGATGACAGAAAACCCATGACTATAGCACACTCTGTAAAAGATGTTAAATGTCCCTTTCCCAAAAAGAAACACTGCCTGTAACCAAGTTCCTGGAACTATGCATCAGCCTTGCATGAAAAATGTAATCCTGCTAAAATGCCTCTGTCTCTCCCTATGGAAATAAAACTCGAAAGTTCCCTCCTTTGCAACTCTGACACCATTCTTTTGGGGTGTTTCCAGGTGGGGCCATCCTCAAACTTTGAGTCTGAATAAGTGCTCTTTAAATTAGATTCTGGCCTTTTTGATTATTTCAGGTTGACAGCTGTAAATCAACTCATTTTTGTAAATTTGATATAAATCTAACATTTGCCAAATCACAGTTTGGTTGCATAGCAGGGGAATCTGCAGAAAGTCTAAGTGACCCCCAGTTTCCAAAATAACATCTTGTAAGCGTTCTCAGGATCAGAACGCTGCCAGAGGAATTTAAAGAAAAGAGGTTTATCTGTCACTACAGATGGGGGCAGCATAAAAAGTTAATTCTTGTCTTACTGCAGAGACATGTCTTTTGGAGGATGTGGTTTCCGTGGGTTTTCTTTTCTTTGCTACAATTGTGATACTTTCCAGTGCTCCTAGCTCAACTGAAGGGTTCATGGATTGAAGCATTTTTGAGAGCTTCAGGTGAAGCAGTTTCTGAGTAAAATGTTTGAAATTAAAAACTTTCTTGGATGGATTTTGCCTTAAAATTATGGAAATACCAGGATGACATACTTTTAAAACTATCGAGTTGAAGGAGTTTTCTTTTAATTTTAAATGATAATAATACCTTATAGTTAGTATGGTATTTTCTCCAAAAGGATCCGAACTTCTCTGCAAGTGCTATTATTACTATTATTATTTTATTTTATTTTATTTTATTTTTTTTACATTATCCTTTGGGAAGCAAAAAAGGAGAACCAATGTCACAAAGAAATGTTAGGTGACTTGCTCAAAGTAACTCACACACTCACGCCCTGAAGCCATAACCGGAAGTAGAGCTTTGTGTGTTCTATGAATAGAAAGTGAAACTCAGTTTTCTTTTCATAAAAGAAAATTTCAAAGTGATACTGACCAAGAATGTTCAACTGGTGCATATTGGGAGTCTGGGAGTCAAGGGCAGTGATGTGGATCCAGGAACACTAGCGTTCGGCCTCCTGGCATCACTCTGGGAGGCTACTCTTCAGAGGCCTGCAAAACCACAGCTGCCTGCCCTCTAATCCAACCTGAGGGGACGACCCGGAGACAGAGATGTTCCTATAGGATCTAGAGCTACTTAGGTGTGAAACAGTAACACTTCTTTTTTTTTTTTTTTCAAAGTATGTATTTTATTTTATTTTTATTATACTTTATGTTCTAGGGTACATGTGCACAACATGCAGGCTCGTTACATATGTATACATGTACCATGTTTGTGTGCTGCACCCATTAACTTGTCATTTACATTAGGTATATCTCCTAATGCTATCGCTCCCCCCTCCCCCATCCCATGACAGGCCCCAGTGTGTGACGCTCCCCTTCCTGTGTCCACGTGTTCTCACTGTTCAGTTCCCACCTATGAGTGAGAACATGCGGTGTTTGGTTTTCTGTTCTTGCGATAGTTTGCAGAGAATGATGGTTTCCAGCTGCATCCATGTCCCCACAAAAGACATGAACTCATCCTTTTCTATGGCTGCATAGTATTCCATGGTGTATATGTGCCACATTTTCTTAATCCAGTCTATGATTGATGGGCATTTGGGTTGGTTCCAAGTCTTTGCTATTGTGAATAGTATCGCAATAAACATACGTGTGCATGTGTCTTTATAGCAGCATGATTTATAATCATTTGGATATATACCTAGCAATGGGATGGCTGGGTCAAATGGTATTTCTAGTTCTAGATCCTTGAGGAATCACCACACTGTCTTCGACAATGGTTGAACTAGTTTACGGAAATAGTAACACTTCTTAAATGTCAGAATACAGATCGGCCTTTCAGAATTCAAAGGAGACACAGAGGAAGGTAGACCTTAGTTCACTTTTAATTTTTAAGGGAAAATTATTTCCTTGAAATTAAAAAGAAATAGCATCCTTACAGTGTTAGATGCATCTTTAGTTTCCAGACAAATTTTGGAAGTAAATCTTATTTTTCAATAGTTTTATCAGAGATAGAGCACAGAAACTTTGGATACTTGAGTTATTAATTTTTCTTTTACTGCAGCATAATTAAAAAGAGGGAAATTGTTTTTTTTTCAGCATTTGTTTTTCCCTTTGAGTATTTCAAAGTTTTATGGTTTTTTTTTTTCTAATTGTTTTAAATCTACTTGTAAGTGGATATAGTTAAAAAATTTATGACAACTGTTCTTGTAGACAAATTTTATTTTGGATTTTCCTATTTTTTTACTTTTTAAAATGTAAGTCATGGAAACTATTACAAATCTAAGCTGGAAATCTAGTAGTGCAAAAGTTGGCTGACATCTGCACTGAAGTGGGTACTGAGAAGGGATTGTGCAATTTCAAGCCCTGCAGACTTTCATGTAAGACAGAAAATGTAAATATTATAACAAAGAAATGTTAGAAAAAAAGTAAAAGAAATAATAGCTAGCCCTTCTTTTCTCTTGCAAAGACAGCAGCCTCTCAGAATGCTCATCTACATTAGACCCTGAGCCAGTAATTTATGTCAGAGCCTGGATGATGCACAAAGTCATCTTGATCTAGCACACAGAAAATTCATTTTGAAGATTCTTTTGATTTGAGCCTCATTCAGATTCAGGCTCAGATTCCATGAATTATTCTGTACATCTCTGGCCCCAGACAGTACCATCCCATTAGGGACCCTGGTTTTACAGCTCCCAGCCCCTCTGCCTGTGACTCTTACTCTCTGTCCTTGGCAGGGGTAAAGTGGGTGCCTCAGAGCCCTGCTGATAAACAGCAGAGCGGGGCTTGAACTTCAGAATCCAAGTCCACAGGAATTTTCACATTTTGTAGCTTCCTAAATGGCTTTATCATATTTTCACCCTTCCATAGGTGATATATCCCTCATCTATGAAATTTAAAAACTTTTAACAGTTTAATCCAAATGCCCCTGATTAATAACAAGTGAATACCTGTCCTCAGAATCTCCTGAATAATCTGGTATTCAACAGGCGCTCTCTTTGGAGGAAGAGAACAGATGAATAACTTCCTTTAAAAAATAACAATGCCCTGGAGAAGTACATAGTTAATTTATCTTATCTGATGTCTTCACTAGTATACACAGATAACTGTCCTCTCAAGAAAGGTCATTCCCAACATGTTCCCAGAACAAAGCATTATCCATATCAAGTATCAATTGTTGCCTTTTGCATTCACTTGTGGTATTTAATCAGTTACTTTGACAAGCAAGGTTTGAATAATAAGACATCTCAGAAAAAACAACTTGGGTGTTGGGAAAGGTGATTCAAGCATCTTCCTTTCTTTCTTTCCTCTCTTTCTAAAAGGTCTTGGTTCCTTGAAATCTGAGTCTTGAACCAGTCAGATTTACATTTCATGTGCACATTCTCTGCTGAAGTGTTTTTTTCTCTCTCCCAGCATTGATGCTGTGGATGCACTTTTTGCTCAGGTCTTGGTAAAGCATCCCAGCTGCATGGAACTCATTTATGCCTAGCGTTCCATTATTGGAACGCTAAGCAAGTGGGAGTTATTTATATCCTACTGCTCAAGGTCATCGCCAAGGTCTGATTTCAAAAATCAACAAGTTGCAACCTCGGGCATAAATGGGTTAAGGAGATCTCTCATTAGAGGGACAGAAGCAAATGCTGCCTGAAGCTGCGATGGACAGGCAAGAGAAGGGAGCACACCGATCCTCTACAAAGTGGGATTCCCANGAGGAAGGTAGACCTTAGTTCACTTTTAATTTTTAAGGGAAAATTATTTCCTTGAAATTAAAAAGAAATAGCATCCTTACAGTGTTAGATGCATCTTTAGTTTCCAGACAAATTTTGGAAGTAAATCTTATTTTTCAATAGTTTTATCAGAGATAGAGCACAGAAACTTTGGATACTTGAGTTATTAATTTTCTTTTACTGCAGCATAATTAAAAGAGGGAAATTGTTTTTTTTTCAGCATTTGTTTTCCCTTTGAGTATTTCAAAGTTTTATGGTTTTTTTTTTTCTAATTGTTTTAAATCTACTTGTAAGTGGATATAGTTAAAAAATTTATGACAACTGTTCTTGTAGACAAATTTTATTTTGGATTTTCCTATTTTTTTACTTTTAAAATGTAAGTCATGGAAACTATTACAAATCTAAGCTGGAAATCTAGTAGTGCAAAAGTTGGCTGACATCTGCACTGAAGTGGGTACTGAGAAGGGATTGTGCAATTTCAAGCCCTGCAGACTTTCATGTAAGACAGAAAATGTAAATATTATAACAAAGAAATGTTAGAAAAAAAGTAAAAGAAATAATAGCTAGCCCTTCTTTTCTCTTGCAAAGACAGCAGCCTCTCAGAATGCTCATCTACATTAGACCCTGAGCCAGTAATTTATGTCAGAGCCTGGATGATGCACAAAGTCATCTTGATCTAGCACACAGAAAATTCATTTTGAAGATTCTTTTGATTTGAGCCTCATTCAGATTCAGGCTCAGATTCCATGAATTATTCTGTACATCTCTGGCCCCAGACAGTACCATCCCATTAGGGACCCTGGTTTTACAGCTCCCAGCCCCTCTGCCTGTGACTCTTACTCTCTGTCCTTGGCAGGGGTAAAGTGGGTGCCTCAGAGCCCTGCTGATAAACAGCAGAGCGGGGCTTGAACTTCAGAATCCAAGTCCACAGGAATTTTCACATTTTGTAGCTTCCTAAATGGCTTTATCATATTTTCACCCTTCCATAGGTGATATATCCCTCATCTATGAAATTTAAAACTTTTAACAGTTTAATCCAAATGCCCCTGATTAATAACAAGTGAATACCTGTCCTCAGAATCTCCTGAATAATCTGGTATTCAACAGGCGCTCTCTTTGGAGGAAGAGAACAGATGAATAACTTCCTTTAAAAAATAACAATGCCCTGGAGAAGTACATAGTTAATTTATCTTATCTGATGTCTTCACTAGTATACACAGATAACTGTCCTCTCAAGAAAGGTCATTCCCAACATGTTCCCAGAACAAAGCATTATCCATATCAAGTATCAATTGTTGCCTTTTGCATTCACTTGTGGTATTTAATCAGTTACTTTGACAAGCAAGGTTTGAATAATAAGACATCTCAGAAAAAACAACTTGGGTGTTGGGAAAGGTGATTCAAGCATCTTCCTTTCTTTCTTTCCTCTCTTTCTAAAAGGTCTTGGTTCCTTGAAATCTGAGTCTTGAACCAGTCAGATTTACATTTCATGTGCACATTCTCTGCTGAAGTGTTTTTTTCTCTCTCCCAGCATTGATGCTGTGGATGCACTTTTGCTCAGGTCTTGGTAAAGCATCCCAGCTGCATGGAACTCATTTATGCCTAGCGTTCCATTATTGGAACGCTAAGCAAGTGGGAGTTATTTATATCCTACTGCTCAAGGTCATCGCCAAGGTCTGATTTCAAAATCAACAAGTTGCAACCTCGGGCATAAATGGGTTAAGGAGATCTCTCATTAGAGGGACAGAAGCAAATGCTGCCTGAAGCTGCGATGGACAGGCAAGAGAAGGGAGCACACCGATCCTCTACAAAGTGGGATTCCCAACAGCCTTTCCCATAAGACATAAAAACCATCATACATGCAAATCAAAAAAAAATTGGGGGAAAGGCACCAAGAGAAGCACAACTGCCTAAGTGCCCAGAAGCCCAGTCTAAAGTGTGTTTATAGTAACATACAGAAAGACATAATAAAAATAAAATCACTTACCATCCTACCTCCCAATTAACAACTGTCAGTTTTCATTATTTTCATGCTTATGCATGCATATGTTCTTGCTTAAAAGGAAATCTTATATATTCCCACTTATGATTTCATAAACATCGTTCTATATTAATATTTAAACATTTATACCATCTTTTAAAATGGTTATATAGTATTATTTTCTCTGACCATATAATAATTTATTCAATAAATCTATCATTAGGCATTTGTGTTGTTTCCAATTTTTCACTATTATGAAGGCTTTATCATAAAAGTCTTTATTTATGGCAAAAAAAAAAAGTGTGTTTAGCAGTTTGCTACAAGCCCCAAAATACCGCAAAGGGAAAAGATTACAGGGAGCCACCAGGTGTGCAGAAAATCTAGACAACAGCATGGAAAGGGTGGCAAAGTTTGTCCCTTTGCCTGCAGGTGACATACCTTCACCCTCCCAACAGCATGGAGATGGTGGCAGAGTTTGTTACTTTGCCTGCAGATGACATACCTTCACCTTCCCAGGCCAATGGGTATTTATCATCTCCAGGAGGAGTTTCTAGTGCAAAATCTCTCTAGCCTTCATCATGGGAAGTCCCAGCCTGCTCTTGCAGCAGGAAGTGGGCCTGCATTCTCCTAAATAGCTGATCAGGACACCTCACTGCTTTCTACTTCCTCTCCTGCAGCCACACCTTTCATGCCCAAGACCCTTTCTGCCCATTGAAATTCCCGTTTCTAGTTTCTCTCAGCTCTGGTACTTTGTGTCTGCCTTCTGATCTAATACTACTCATCCTGTTAGAAATATAGCCTTGACTCTTATTAGAGTGTGAAGTTCTCAAGGTCGGGAGCTGTATTATATACTTCTGTATCCTCCACAGTGCTTTGAGCCCAGCATATGCTCAGTAAGTGCTTTGCCATGGTCTGGTTTCTCTTTATCTTAGGTAAGCGCATTTATTCATTGATTTGGTTATTGAACATTTGCTGAGAATCTACTGGGAACTGCAGAGGTGGTGATGGATGGCCCAGTTGCCATCCACTTTCCTCATTCATTCCCTGGTTCCCTCATTAATTCTTCCCATGGCTCAAGTCACCTTGGAAGTTTTCTCTCAATCACTCTCCAGTCATCATGGCTTGAGATAGAAAGTAGGAAAAGGGCTGGACACGGTGGCTCATGCCTGTAATGCCAGCACTTTGGGAGGTGGAGGGGGGTGGATCACCTGAGATCAGGAGTTTGAGACCAGCCTGGCCAAGATGGTGAAACCCTGTCTCTACTAAAAATACAAAAATTAGCTGAGCATGGTGGTGCACACCTGTAATCCCAGCTACTTGGGAGGCTGAGGCAGGAGAATCACTTGAACCTGGGAGGCTGCAGTGAGCTGAGATGGCACCATTGCACTCCAGCCTGGGCAACAGAGTGAGATTCCAACTCAAAAAAAAAAAAAAGAAAGAAAGAAAGAAAGAAAGAAAAAAGAAAACAGAAAAGCCTCCACCCCTCGTGTTCTTTGGACCTTAGTCATAATGGCCCCACTTGGGACTGCGAATTAGTGCAGGTGGTGGACAGCTGGGATGGGGTGGCAGAGAGGAGACAAACCAGGTGAGAAGAGTCATAATGCGTGTGCGTGAAAACTAATCTTTGAGGATGTCCATTTTAGTGTTATTTAAATCAGAACAAAAAATTAGAGATGTTCTAGTTAAATCACGTTGTAGAATATCCAAAGACGTAAGAAAATGTACAAAATAGAGTGTAACAAACGCAGAGTACCGAGCAGTAGATATTTACAGCGGGTTGCTGTTTTTGTTTTTAAAAGTCCACTGCAGAGAGAATCTATAGGAGAAACTTCAAAGTATTAATGGCGAGTATATCTAAGTGGTGGGATTGCAAGTGATTTTCTTCTTTGAGTTTATAAACATTTTCTACAATGATCCTGAAAGAATTTTGAGTCCGAAAAGGAAAGAATTTTTTTTTTTTTAAGGAAAAAGGAGACCAGAATGCAAGTCCTCCTAGAACGGCACAGCCTTCTGGCAAATTCAGCCTAAGGAAAGTGTCCCAACGCGGAGTGGGAATGCAGACTCATCCAACCTCCACCTCCCGGCTCAAGAGCTTGCTCACTGATGAGCCCACTCTAAGGCTGCTTTTTCTGCCAGTCTTGAAGAGAAAAATAATAGTGTACGTGAATTTTGATCTATTTTCCAACTTTTATCTCTTCAAACACATGCAGGGCAGATGAACAAACAGTTGTCACGTTTTCCCCCAAAGTCACGGACTGCTGAGAAGCCCGGTTGTTATGCTAAATGAAACCAAATTCTAAAAAACAGAAAACAGACAAACAAATCTAGAAGTAAAGATCCTTCCCAATCAACGACATTGAAACATTCTAAGTAAAACTTCCATGCTGTGTAGAAGGGATGAAACTTGTTTGATGGATGGCAGGTACACCGAAATGTAAGGTAAATATGGAGGCAAGACTTGCCTCTCCTAACGAGGGCGCCATTGGAGGTACCACAAGGAGACAGGTTAGAGCGGAAGTAGGGTTGTCAGAGCAGAAGCCATACCTTGGTCTGGAACGTACAAAACATGTGCGTCAGAAACGGATGCTCCCAGGCCAAGGAAAGAACTCTCTTCTCTACCATCGTGCACTCAACATCATCGTCCATCAAGACCACATCTTTCTTTAAGGCTTTTATGGCGAAAAATTGATTGGTTTTCTTGAATTCTGCCAGGAAGACCTGGAAGGAAAGGGAAGAAGTAACTTTATTTTAGAATTTGGATTCCTACTTCTTAAAAAAGAGACAAAGTCCTGAGAGACACCTGTGTTGGGTGGGAAAAGAGGTTCCTTCTCCAACCCCCACCCATCCTGCACAGGTCATTCCTGAGACAAAATGGAGCACTTCACTGGTTTCGGACATGACATCACTGTTTCATACTATCTTTGTACTCTTCCCAAGGGTTTCACAAAATTATTAAGCAATTGAATGGGTTTTTAAAAGTGTGCCCTGCCTGCTCAGGGGCCTGAGTGAGGGTATAATAAAAATCCAGAGAGATAGAGTGCACAGTGAAGAAAGAAGAGTTGAATGTGGAGAGGAGAAATTGTACTTGAAACATCACTGCAAGTGCACATAAATCCTAGCTTTATATTTTACTCAGTTTTTCCAGGCCAAAAGAAGAATGGAGGGATATAGTTCTCCTTGTGTACTGAAAAACAACAACAAAAAAAACAAAACAACAACAACAAAAAAAAAAACAGCAGCCAGGCACGGTGACTCACGCCTGTAATCCCAGCATTTTGGGAGGCTGAGGCAGGTGGATCACCTGAAGTCAGGAGTTCAAGACCAGCCTGGCCAACATGGCAAAACCCCGTCTTTGACTAAAAAAAAAAAAATTTCAAAAATTAGCCGGGCATGGTGGTGGGCGCCTGTAGTCCCAGCTACTCGGGAGGCTGAGGTGAGGAAATCGCTTGAACCTGGGAGGTGGAAGTTGTGGTGAGCCGAGATCACACCACTGCACACCAGCCTGGGCGACAGAGTGAGACTCTGTCTCAAAAGAAAAAATAAATAAATAATCACCATTTTCTCTGACAACACAGCAATGAATTATTCATAGCAGAATGTATGGCACATAGTAGGTCCTACAATGTGACTGACACTGGGTTCAAAGAATAACTTGCTCAGATTCTTGGAACTACTAGGGAAAGATTTAACTCCGAAGTTTACTTGATTTCATGGCTGTTATATTAAAGGACACCAAAATGGGAATGAAACATTTTATGACCTTCTATGTGTCATACACTCTGCTACCTACTTTACACTTGTGACCTAATTGTACTATCTAATTTAATTCTTAGCTCATCACGCTCTGCCAGACAGAAGTTAACAACACCAACAACAAACACCGAGTTCAAAGAATAACTTTGTCAGATTCTTGGAGCTACTAGGGAAGATTTAACTCCAAAATTTACTTTTCCCACTTGATTTCGTGGCTTTTATATCAAAGGACACCAGATGGCATATGATGGAGGGTTTCAACAATTTTAGGTTTTGCAAATGATGCAGCAACACACTGTTGTCAATGGTAAGGGCATGGCATTTGGAGACAGAAATTTCTAGCTCTAGTTTTATTTCACAGACATTTACTAACTGTGGAAATACGGGCAGACGAATTAGCCCCTCTGAGCTTCAGTTTCCAATTACTGCATTCTCTAACTTACAGGACTGTTGTGAAAGTCAGGTAAGATGAGACCTGGGAAAGTAGACTCTAAAATGATCTCTGAATCACAGTTGTTAAAATTCAGTCATTTGTCATTTGTTTCTTTTCTTGACTTTTGGGAAAGACCGAAGTCGATGATGCTACAACAGCCCTGAACACGTGAGAGTCTAGGTTTAAAATGCGATGGTGCAGGTTCGTGGCTTGGTGGTAGCTGACTTGATAGAAGGGATGAAACTTAGATGGGAATTCAGGCAAATGATGCTCACGTCCCCAGAGAACACACAATTTGTTTTTGTAGGCTTGAAAGTTGTGTGAGGAGAACAAGGGTATAGAGGTCTTGGTGAGGAAACATACTTTCCATATAAAGGCAGAAGAGAGAGAAAAGACAAGTTTTGGAGTATTCTCAGTGTTGTGAGAAAGAGAAACATGGCCATCCTATCTTGCTTTGATACCTCCCCCTCCTCTCCTCTCCATGTGTAGGGACTCAGGGTCCTGATGAAAAGAAGTAGATGACTTTGGACATGGAGTGGGGGAAACCTGGGGCTCCCCGCTGCGCCTTGGGATACTAAGGCTTGTAGGTTTAACTTAACGTCTTTCTTATTAACCTTATTCAAATGTAGAAATCCACGTGGGAACAAAGAAAGATAAACATTTCATTAACAATTAAAAGTACTCTTTTAGTAATTGCTTCTTTCAGTAAAACATCCTAAAACCAGCCATAAACTAAGAAGTCGAAAAGACAATTTCCATCTATGTAATGTACTTTCAATTTTTGGTAACAGGTTATAATTGCACATTAATTGCTGCTAAATTATAATGAAGACTGGCTGTAAAATTGTCTATTACACTCAGATTAGCACCAAATGAGCCTGCTGTGGTTCATATTATTGTGGAAATGAACAAAAAGAATTCATGAATATCAGCTACCATGTGCTGGACAGAGTAGATTTTGCTGAAAGGCATCAGTGTTTAAATCTAAACCCCAAATGGAGCACAATATTCTTCAGCTATGGCGACTGCTCAGTTGCATTTTAGTTTGTTTAATATTAAATAAACTGGGTAAGACATCCTGCCAAAGTCTGGTGAGCAGGTGTAGTATATAATGCTGCCTTTGGCTGCACAGATTCATGGAATAGTCATCTCTGATTAAAATTTTCCTAGGAGTCCCATCCAAGAATGTAAAACAAATAGGAGCCCCATTAATACATGAGATATCTTTAATATCAAAATTATCTAAAAGCCTGTATTCCATATCATCCCTCCTTAAATCACTTGACTGCTTGAAAATTTTCTGCAGTCAGTCACCAATAGTTGGTTATAATTTCTTAAATTATCTCTTCTTCCTTCTTCTCACCTCCCCTTCTTTTTTTTTTTTTTTTTTTTTTTTTGCTTGTCCTCCTTTCGCTCTTTCCTTCCTCTCCGTGTCATCTATGAGTGATGGAGACAACTCCCCACCTGCATGTACGGCAGGAAGAATTTAGAGGAGAGACTTTCTCTACAATTTTTTTTTCCAGGACTCTCAAGCTACAGTTTTCTTATGGGCTGAATTGTGTCTATGCTGAAGTCCCAATCCCCAGTACCTCGGAATGTGACTGTGTTTGGAGACACGACCTTCAAAAAGATAATTAAGGTTAAATGAGGTTATTGCAGCAGGTCCTAATCCAATATGACTGGTGTTTTCATAAGAAGAGAGCATTTAAGCAGACTGTGGTGGCACAACTGTAATCCCAGCTACTAGGGAGGCTGAGACAGGAGGATCACTTGAGTTCAGGAGGTCAAGATCAGCCTGGGCAACATAGTAAGACCTCATCTCAAAAAAGGAGAACACTTAGATGCAGACATGCACAACAGGAAGATAATATTGAAGGCACAAAGAGAGGACTGCCATTACAAAGCAAGGAAAGGGGCCTGGGAAGAAACAACCCACGCAACACCTTGATGGTGAACCACCATCCTCCAGACCTGTGAGAACATGAATTTCTGTTGTTTAAGCCAGCCAGTATGTGATATTTTGTTATAGCAGCCTGTATTAGTCTGTTATCATGCTGCTAATAAAGACATGCCCAAGAATGGATAATTTATAAAGGAAAGAGGTTTAATGGACTCAGTTCCACATGGCTGGGGAGGCCTCACAATCATGGTGGAAGACAAAGAAGAGCAAAGGGAAGTCTTACATGGTGGCAGGCAAGAGGCCATGTGCAGGGGAAGTCCCCTTTATAAAATCATCAGATCTCTGCCAGGCGTGGTGGCTAACACCTGTAATCCCAGCACTCAGAGAGGCCAAGGCAGGCGAATCACGAGGGTCAGGAGATCAAGAAGACCATCCTGGCCAAGATGGTGAAACCCCGTCTCTACTAAAAATACAAAAAATTAGCCAGGCATGGTGATGGGTGCCTGTAGTCCCAGCTACTCAGGAGGCTAAGGCAGGAGAATGGTGTGAACCTGGAAGGCGGAGCTTGCAGTGAGCCGATATCATGCCACTGTACTCCAGCCTGAGTGACAGAGAAAGACTCTGAAAAAAAAATGATAATCAGATCTCATGAGACTTACTGACTATCATGGGAACAGCATGGGAAAACCCATCCCCATGATTCAGTCAGCTTCTGTGGGTCCCTCCCATGACACCTGGGGATTATTACAATTCAAGGTGAGATTTGGGTGGGGACACAGAGCCGAGCCCTATCACACCCCAAGGAAACTTATACAAGCCTGAAGACATTTAATAGAGGGAGAAAAAAAATCACATACAAACTAAAACAACACTCCAGGCTTGAGAATGAAGCAAAAGAAGAAAAAACAAAATGAAACAAACGCAAACACCGTGTGAGACAGGAAGTGGCTGAGGCACCGTCCTATGTCTTTGGTGCCCAAAGACATCAAACTCAGAGGCGTGTGAGATGTACACTTTCCAAGCAAAGGAGCTTTGGAGACACAGGTTTCCAGAAAGCTGAGGCTACTGTGGGCCTAGAGTCCTCGGGGTCCCTATTTATTCAGAGCCCCCTCAGGAAAGCTCTCTCTGACACTCACATGCAGTCCTGGTGGCCCCACGAGTTTAGTTTCTTTGACCAGGAACTTGGCTCATCAGTTCCTGGAGCTGGGTCACAGCGTTGTCCTGTGCAGTAGCTTACCTTGCCAAAACTGCCTTTCCCCAACATTTTGTGCAAGATAAAATCCTCGATTTTTAGTTTCATCTGCAGAGATGGTCTTTCTATGTTCAGTTCAGGTTCTGGAAGATGGCACATTTTATTCACCTCATCCAACGGAGACTCCCAGGAGATGCCCTGAGGCTCTGAAAATGGCAAGCTGGTGGTTAAAAATGAACATGGAGTAATGGAGGCCATTCTAGCTACTTAGAGCACGTGCTTTCTCTTCTACTTCCCATGCTGAGGCTCCATCATAGTAACTGGGAGTGTTTAGAGGGTTTCCTGCAGTTCAGGCAGCTTTAATACCTCTCCATCTGTCTGTGAGGGCAGCGCCCCCTGTCTGTGAGCCTGGCATTTGGAATTTGGAGTGTGGCCTAAGTCTATTTCTTCAAGACTGGAAATAGTTCAACTTAAGAAACACATTCCAACATGCAAAATACTCAAGCTCTGTTAATAATGTCAAATCAAGGGCATCTAGAGATTTTCACCAAATTTTAGGAAAAAATGATTTTCAATTTGCGTGGCTCACAAGCACGGTGGCAGCAATTTCCACAATTTACAACATGAGAGAGAGGAAATGAAATCTAGCAGATTTTTAAAGATCCGAACTGCATCATTCGTCACAGAATTTAAGTCAAGATGCTGCCTATGTTGGCCGGGTTCGGTGGCTCACACCTGTAATCTGACAACTTGGGGAGGCCGAGGTGGGTGGATTGCTTGAGCTCAGGCGTTCGAGGCCAGCCTGGGTGACATGGTGAAACCCCATTTCTACATCTCTACTAAAATACAAAAAATTAGCTGGGTATGGTTGCATGAGCCTGTAGTCCCGTACTTGGGAAGCTGAGGCAGGAGAATCCCTTGAACCCAGGGGGCGGAGGTTGCAGTAAGCTGAGATTGTGCCACTGCACTCCAGCCTGGGCCACAGAGCAAGACTCTGTCTTCAAAAAAGAAAAAAAAAAAAAAAAAAAAAGAAAAGATGCTGCCTATGTTGATCATTGCTAAGACATGGTCTCTTTGACTGCCCAGCAACCCCTCCTAAATGTAACCCAAACCTTTCTTTTACATTTTTAAGTTGATTTTAAGTCAGAGAAAACATGGGAACTTTTTAGGAATTTTCCCCTGCCTACAATAGTCTTTATATTTTCAAATCCCTAGGTTTATCTT
The DNA here is from genome assembly GCF_001698545.2 of Rhinopithecus bieti. Classification (NCBI taxonomy): domain Eukaryota; kingdom Metazoa; phylum Chordata; class Mammalia; order Primates; family Cercopithecidae; genus Rhinopithecus; species Rhinopithecus bieti. The sequence goes on from NW_016805426.1 coordinate 1,258,062, forward strand.
TCATACTCTTCCAAGGACAATAAGTATTTTAGAATGTATGCTGAAACGACTCAGGTCTCAGAAACATGGGGTCATATCCATTCATGAACTACTTTCAAACAGTAGGCTGGAAAAATTGCCATAAGGTCATCAAAGTGGCTTTGAGTCCTTGTCTTTCCTACCCTTAAACTTAAGTCTCAAAGGTGCAGGGTAAGAATGTCTTCTGCGACCTTCCCACCATCAAGTTTTAAGACAGATTTATTTCTGTAAAACCATTTGACACTGACAGAATGTAACATGCTGAAACTCTAAGAAAACATTTGCAGTTGTTCCCTCCAGACCCATCCCATTTTCTAACCCCCACCTCCTGCCTTTTGCAAAGGTAAACGGTTTTGGTTTCTTTTCTAAGGAGTGGGAGCCTCTTAATTGGTAGCTGGAGGTGGATCACCTATCAGACCAGGTAAGCTGATAACTTAAATCCAAGGGCATCAGTTTAGGGTTGAGATTAATGACTGACATTGATTAGACTGCTGACCAGGACAGTTACCTCGTTTTCCTGGTGTCGGTAAACATGGCGGCCTTGCTTCATTTTTAGTAGAGCATGGGAGACCAATTTCAACCGGACCTTCTCTGAAGATCTGTTCAGTATCTCTCAAGCAGCGAGCCTAGATGACACATGGAGAGTCAGACCACCCACCATTGAGGGAACAGCTCAGCCTGCTAACCATGGGGACAAAAGCCATTTAAAATTCCTAAATGCATAGGGTCACGGAAGCTCTTCTTTTCCTCAACATTCTTTTAGAACTCCATATTCTGGGAGAGTCTATCTGCTACATTTTACGCATTAGCAGAACATGTTTTCCTCCTTCACACTTTTCTGAGGCTGACAGGATTGTCTCATGCTGTCTATGTCATTCCATCACAAATAAGGACAGGTGGTCAATGGATGGGAAAACAGCTGATACAGGCAATGCCAAGTCTTAAAGAGGGGTTTTCCTTGGATCTGGGAATTCAGCTAATGCCAAGGCAGTAAAACAGCAGGGCAAAAATTGCTCTGGACTCAGTGTTCTGTGAGGACTCTGGGGATGATGCTAGCACATAAGTGTTTTCCTCTAGGCTATTCTATAACCCAAATATATTCACATAAAGCTGTCAATGAATCTTCAATAAGTTTAATGAATTTATTTGTTTCTGCATTGCTCATGCCATGAAGAATTTAAGATTTTATAAAGCTCGGCATAATACAAATGCATCAAACCACTATCTCAAATGGGGGGGGGGGGGGGGGGGGGGGGACGGAGATGAAAGCCAGGGGCAAGGCTGGCGCTCAGAAATACATCCCAGCATTTCCCGTACGGCTGCCACAGGTGAAGGAGCAGGGCATGGACATCCTTGCTGAGTGGCCATGGCGGGAACGTGTCCACGGCACATGCTCCTCCTACCTGTTGAGTGCTCTCAATCATGGCCAGCGCTTCAGCCATTAGCTTCTGGTTTATGCCACAAAGGTTGGCCACCTTCGTCTGGCATCTGTGATGTACATTCATGCCACATGCTGGAAGGAAGAAGGCAGTAGGTGAGCAAGAGTGGAAGAAACCCCTGGTGCTAAGCAGCTCTCTCTGGTGGTAAGACAGAGCCTTGTGGATATGGAGGGAAGCCTACGGTGCCATGGCTGGGAGGAAGTTGACCCTGGCTCTCCCTGGTAGTGATCCACGTGCTGGAGGGGAAGTGAGGTAGGAGGTGGGACTCAACTCTGGAGGTGGGGTTCAGATGCCAGACCAAACTGAAGACTAGCTAAAACAGGGACAGGGCAGAAGCAGCTTTCTAGAAGATGCCCACCTGTGTGCCATGTCAGTTGACCATTGCCATGGCAATACCCAGACGTTACCACCCTTTTTCCAGGAACTTAATTTGCACGTAGTTAAAAGTGGGTATAAACAGGATTGCAGCACTGCCCTGAGCTGCTACTCTCTGCCTCTGGGGTAGCCCTGCTCTGCAGGAGCAGTCATGGAGCTGTAATACCAACAGAACTGTAACACCGTTGACCAATGGAGCTGTTTTCTTCTACTAACAGCTGGTCCATGAATTCTTCCTGGGCGAAGTAAAGAACTTGCCTGGGCTAAGCCCCACTTTGGGGCTCACCTGCCCTGCATCAGAAGAATGTTCCTACTCACTCCAATCTAGGTCCAAAACATCCCCTTTCCTACCTGGGCTGTGAGGAGCTTCCCTCAGCCTTTAGGTTGAAGCCCAGGAGGCAGCCTCAGCCTGCAGATGTTTTATTTATTTAATTCACAAAATTCATTTGAGGCTACAAAAGGGAAATCTTTTCTTTGGAACAAAGAATAACAAAAGAGGGTGGGAATGGTTAAGTTTTGAGATTCTTTTACTCTTTGTCTTTCTCTCTTTGGATATGATAGGGCAGTTTTATAAGTAAGCTAAGGCCCGAGGCAGCTACTGCCTCCACTTCTGTCCACAGTGTGACTGCCCGGAGAATGGCAATAGGACTTGATGGAGCAAAAGCACCTATTTCCACCTCCCCCTCTTTCCCCCTGTGCCCACTTCGGCCACCCACTGCCCAGCATCCTCCTTCTGATAATCTCCTTAGGATATAATTTTCCTAAGGCCCATGATCACCTCTACTTTCATTAACAGATCCCCTTCTAAGAGCTGTTCAGAAAACAGCACACCACACTCCTCACAGCCAGGGCAACAGCACAGGCGGAGGAAGGACAATGGTGATTGTTTTACAGAGACAGGCACTGTGGTTTAAGGATGTCAGAAGCTACCTAGACCTATTTGTTTGTTTGTTAGCCTTTGTTTTTGAAACAGAGTCTCGCTCTGTCTCCCAGGCTAGAGTACAGTGGTGTGATCTCAGGTCACTGCAACCTCCACCTCCCAGGTTCAAGCAATTCTGCCTCAGTCTCCCTAGTAGCTGGGATTATAGGCGCCTGCCACATGCTGGGCTAAATTTTGTATTTTTAGTAGAAATGGGGTTTTGCCATGTTGGCCAGGCTGGTCTCGGACTCCTGATTTTAGGTGGCCTGCCTGTCTCGGCTTCCCAAAGTGCTGGGATTACAGACGTGAGCCACCACGCCCGGCCAACTACCTAGACCTATTTAAAAGAAAACGAACAGGGCTGGGTGTGGTGGCTCACGCCTATAATCCCAGCACTTTAGGAGGCCAAGGTGGGCAGATCACGAGGTTAGGGGATCGAGACCATCCTGGCTAACACGGTGAAACCCCATCTCTACTAAAACTACAAAAAATTAGCCGGGCGTGGTGGCGGGCGCCTGTAGTCCCAGCTGCTCGGGAGGCTGAGGCAGGAGAATGGCGTGAGCTCAGGAGCCGAGATCGCGCTACACACTCCAGCAGTGAGACTCCGTCTCAAAAAAAAAAAGAAAGAAAACCAACTAAGGAGTTTCTCCAGAATAATTACTGCGTTTTTTAATTGTGGCAGCAAGTTTGTTGAAATATTATTTTGGGTTTTTTTCTTCTCTATATGGTTTTCCTTCCCTGGTCCCTCTTGTCCCCCAGCCCCTTGCCAGGCCATCTCTTGCAGGAAGCCAGACAAGGTTATTTTTTAAGAATTTGAGTGAGTGGGAACCGAAGAACACTTGTCCCTGAGGACAAGGGCACGTGTCTGAGAGCAGGGAGGGGAGACAGCACAGGAGGTCGTGCCCCTCACCTCTCCTGGACTTTGGAAGAGAAGAGCAAGATTTTGTGGATGCAGAAGTAAAGGGGCAATGCTGAACAGGTTGGTGGAGGTGCTGTGTGTAGCAACACCAGGAGAGGTCACGGCAGAACACACTTAGTGAGACTGGACCAGGCATGGGGGCCTCAGCTTTGAAAAAAAATCACAAAACTCTATACATAGTGTGAAAACAGAAAGCCACAGGCTTCACCAGTGTGGGCTTAGATGAGGATGCCAACAGCAACCGGATGTTAGAGCACATTCCCCAGTCTCCAGGCCCCTGTACCCATGGCTCCTCAAAACCTCACGTGATTATGGGAAGGGTAGCAGGCCCCAAGAATTACTAGATGAGAATCTTAACTAAGTGGATCTCAAAGTCATAAAGAAAGCAATATTTCTTGCACATATGAATCGATAACTTAAATTCACATCTACGACCTAGTTATAGAAGGCAACTTAAATAAAATGAACCAAAGTTTTCTTTCATTTTTATAAGTCACATGAGATGTTAAAGAAAAAGAAAGAGGAGGGGGAAATACTTGAGCACCTGTCAGGTGGGTGGAGAATGGTATGCTGGTGGCAGCTTGCACAGCATGGATACTGTGTGACCTTGGGCAAGTCATGCATGCTCTGGGGGCTCCCGATTAAGGATCCCCAGCACTGAACTCATGATCTATACAGGATTCTAGCTCAGGGATTCTATGATTCAGGGTTAGTATTCTGATTCATGAATCCTGAGAACACTAGCATTAAAAACTAAACTTCCACTGCCAGTGAACAACAGATCCCTCTTGGACTGAGAGCGTGTGCCCATGTGACTGTGTAAAGACAATTATTAGTTTTAGAAATTCAAATTTTGCTTATGAAACATCACCATTAAAGGCCAGACACAGTGACTCACACCTGTAATCCCAGCACTTTGGGAGGCTGAGGAGTGCAGATCACCTGAGGTCAGGAGTTGAGACCAGCCTGGCCAACATGGTGAAACCTCATCTCTACTAAAAATAATAATAAAAAAAATTAGCCAAGTGTGGTGGTGCACACCTGTAATCCCAGCTACTCAGGAGGCTGAGGCAGAAGAATCACTTCAACTCGGGAGGCGGAGGTTGCAATGAGCTGAGATCGCGCCTTTGTACTCCAGTGCGGGAGACAGAGCAAGACTCTGTCTCACAAAAAAAAAAAAAAAAAAAAAAAGAGAGGGAGGGAAAAGAAACATCACCATTAAAATAAAGAAAAATCAGATATCAAGATTTCCAAACTCCAGCTGACAGAGTCTGTGAGTAGAGAGTATTGTAATAGAAGCAGGCACTGGGTGCTGTGAAATCATGTGGTCTTAATCTTATCTGCTGATTTGCACACGTGTGTGCAAAGAAGCTTAGCACAATGACTGGCGTCGAGTAGGTGCTCAACAAATACAACTTCCTTTTCATCTTCATCATTTATTGCACAGATGTAGATACTAAAATATTTAGGTGAAATTTGGGCAACCCTCACCTGTAGCTTTCACTGGCCCACTCTTCTTCAAATAGCTCAATAATAAAATAAAATAAAACAGAATTTTCTACGTAAATAACTATTACTTTTTTATTTTTTTTTGACATGGAGTCTCACTCTGTCGCCCAGGCTGGAGTGCAGTGCCACGATTTTGGCTCACTGCAACCTCCGCCTCCCAGGTTCAAGTGATTCTCCTGCCTCAGCCCCCCGAGTAGCTGGGATTACAGGTGCCCACCACCACGCCCCGCTAATTTTGTATTTTAGTAGAGACAGGGTTTCGCCATGTTGGCCAGGCTGGTCTCCAACTCCTGACCTCAAGTGATCTGCCCACCTTGGTCTCCCAAAATGCTGAGATTACAGGTGTGAGCCACCTCACCCAGTCTACTATTAAACCATTACTAGACCTAGTCTATAGGCATAGATATAGCCATAAAAATTCACCTGAAGCAAAATCTTTTCTGCATATTTAAAATCTTTGTTGTTGTGTTGTTGTTGTTGAGACAGGGTCTTGCTCTGTTGCCCAGGCTGTAGTGCAGTGGTGCGATCATAGCTCACTGCAGCCTCCACCTCCTGGATTCAAGCCATCCTCCTGCCTCAGCCTCTTGTGTAGCTGAGACCACAGGCGTGCACCACTACACCCAACTAATTTTTTGATTTTTCCTACAGATGGGGTCTCACTTTGTTGCCTAGGCTGGTCTCAAACTCCTGGGCTCAAGCCATCCTTCCACATTGGCCTCCCAAAGTGCTGGGATTACAGGTATGTTATGGTGCCTGGCCTGAAATCTTTACTATAGAAAGGATTTTTTTTTTTTTTTTTTTTTTTTATGATTGATTGTGCTGCAAATTCCACATTGTCAGCATAACTTGCATAACTCACATTCACCTTATTTAGAAGGTGTTAGGTTTTAACTTGGGTAGCCCCAGCTCCATTTTGTTACGCATCATTGTAACACAAAGTGAGGTTGTCAGCTAGGACTGAACATAGGGGGATGGAGTTTTACTTTGCTCCTAACACTGTAGCCACATCTAGGCTTCACTGTGACTTGCATGGCCGTGAAGAAACGCCACCACCATCTCCATGACAAGGCCATAAGTCTTTGTTACCAACCTATCAGGCCGTAACTCAATTTCTTGGGGGGCAAAGAGTCCCTCTGGATGACTACTTTCATAGGAATTATCGTGGGGAGAGAGAGAAGGCAGGGTCAAAGGCTAAAGGAGGCCTTACTTAAGAAGACAGCTTGTAAGGAGGCAGGATGAAAAGGAGGCAGAGAGGGAGGGAAGAGAGCGGGAGGCAGAGAGGAGGAGGCGGGCGTGCGGGGTGAGCAGCACGTGTGGGGAGAGCACAGCGGAGGGTCAGGGACCTGGGGGGTGTCAGAAGCAAGAATGTAAAACAAACCAGGGCAGGGGAGGGGGAGGACAGGGGACAAAATAAAAGGCGGAGGGGAGCACTTGAAATGAAGTTGGTAGGAGAGAGCGGGGAACAGAATGGAACGGAAAGGAAAGAATATTCGAGGAAAGAAATGAAACGAAGCAGGCACGAGAGCCCTGCAATCACGCCCAGGAACCCCCGGGGAGTTCTAAGCTGTGCCGCGGCGCTGCTGGGACCAGCTCTTCTTGTAAGTGGATTCTCGGGCTCCCAGGACATAGAACCCGACCTGACACCATCACAGGAGAACCAAGAGGCGAGAATTTCTTTATTCCTGTTTCTGTGGATACGGTCAGGATGCCGGGACACTAGGTTTTGCCTCTGAACTCTTAATGAACTCTTAATACCCTGCCTATCCATGTCTTCTTGAACAGGGGTGTAGAGAAAGCATGTCAGTGTCCTTTGAGGTCAGGAAGGGATTCTTGAGGCTAAAGTTGGCTTCCTGTGATGTCTGCTTTAGGTAATGAGTTGAAAACCTAACCCCTCCTGCCTCCACTGAGAGGTCGCTCTGGGTGCCACCAGACATGTGAACACGATTGGGATGAAGAAGGGGAGAATGTGGAAGATGCTGTGCCTCCTTCCATCACGTACCTCATCACTCAAAAGAGAGGACGTACATTAGTCAGTAGCACTGATCAAAATACGGCTGCCAAGAAAAAATAAAGTGGCTTGTATATTTAATACTTCATCATAAGAAAAGGTCTGTGCTCACCAGGCATGGTGACTCACTCCTGTAATTCCAGCACTTTTGGAGGCTGAAGAGACAAGATTGCTTGAACCCAGGAGTTTGAGACCAGCCTGGGCGACATAGCAAGACCCTATCCCTCTTAAAAAAAAAAAAAGGCATGGTAGCACATGCCTGTGGTCCCAGCTACTTGAGAGGCAGAAGTGGGAGGATTGCTTGAGCCCAGGAAGTCAAGGCTGCAGTGAGCTGTATTGAGCTACTGCACTCCAGTCTGGGCAACAAAGTGAGACCCTGTCTCAAAAAAAAAAAAAAAAAAAAAAAAAAAAAAAAAGTAAAAGAAGAAGAAAACAATAAGAAACTGTCTGTGTGCAGCAGGTGGCTCTCCTTTTCCGGCTCCATCCTCTGGGCCCTGCCCCCGTCTCTTCCCAACCAGAAAGCAGAGTGTCTTGTCAGTTCTCGTGGTTTTTTTTTTCTTCCCTAGTCCTTCATCCTAGTGTAACAGCATCTCCGCTTCTAAACATTATCGCCTTAGCAACTTGGGAGTTGTACAGCAAGAAAGCCTTGCCTTGTTTCCTTTTTTGATGGTAGGTCTGAGAAACTCCCAACGGTAATGAATGGCCGGTTAGACTCTGCTGCGATCCCAGCCTTGGAAGAAAGACCAGAGAACAGGCAATGGCGGTTAGAGCTGGGCCGGCCTCTTACTGGGCACTTGGAGTTCAGAGCAATGGTTTAGCTCAAGCTAATGTTACGGAATTTCTGTGCAGGACCTTGCGTCGGCCAAATGGATGTGCTGGGCTTGCTTCTTGATGAGATGACAGAAAGAGTCTTACTAGCTGGTGCAAAGGAGAAGGGTTAGAGTACCACACAGCTAGACCTGTTGGGATTAGGAAGGGCAGCCCAGAACCCACTGAGGAAACTACTAGTAGAAAGACCAGTGAGAGGAGAAACACTGTCTTCATTTCCCCCAGGGCTATGGTACGACAGAAGGTGATGGAGCTAGGAGCTTTGATCTTGAACCTGAACTCTTGTGCTCTTTTCTGGGATGTGGGGGTGGGGGTGTGGCAGGGTGCAAGGAAAGGAACATAGTGGCTTATTGCCCCAGAAGACCATACTTACGATCATGAGTTGTCTGGGCTGGGTGTGGAAGTCGTCCGCGTTATATCCTCCCTCTAGTTCCCCAGAAAGCCTCGCTCCATCCCTTCCTAGGGTGTCTACGTCAGACCATGCTCACCCCCCGCTGGACTCACCATCACACTTGAGCCCTTGCCGTGCCAGTCCCCACAGCAGGGTCCCACAGTGCTCACAGAAGGTCGGGCTCTTGTAATTGTAGACTTTAAATCTGTGTGGCATGTCAATTTTGAATCTCTCCTTGTGGAACTGGAAGAAAGGCAGAAGGTGAAATCACGTGTGTGTCCCTGGGGCCCCGTCTTTGGATGTTCTTGCAGATACTTTAGCATAACTGACAGAGGTCATCATGAAGACACTGGCATTGTGTGCATTTTAAACCATCATTGTCACTTGTCAAGCCCTAGAGTCATGCCTGAAGACGGCAGGCAGCCCTCAGCAACTGTGGGTGAGGGGGCATGCTTGCCTTCTGCATGTAGCAAGCACCCTGTGGACAACTGAAATCTGAGGCATCCGCACACACAGGCTAACAGCTCAGGAAAATGGCAGAAGGGTTATTTAAACAAGCGCTAAGGAAACACTGCTTCCATTTAAATAGATGAAGATTCCCTTCCTGTTTTAGTATAAATATTTTCTTTTCTCTTTCAGTCCAGAACTAGTGCTTTTAACCTTTGTAAGATGTAAAAAAACAATGCCTTCTTTAAAGGAAACATTTCTATGGGTTTATCAGTATTACTGCCTAATGTGAGAAGCATTTCACACCTATTATTCATGAACTGAGGTGGCAAGAGGAGGGGGTAGTTCCTGCCAGGTGCGGTTAACAAATATGTCACATGCATCATCTACTACACAGGTGATATCTCACGTAATCCTCAAAATACCCCATTTGAAGTAGCTGCTATTACTGTTCTCCTTTGACAGATGAGGAGATGAAGCACAGAGAAGGTAAGAAACTTGCCCAGGACACACAGCTCTAGAGCTGGGATATCTATAAGCTTGGCAGTCAGAATCAGAGTCCAGCCATTCTCTTTTCTGTCTCAAAATAAATGTGAAGACTTAGTGGGATGGGGAGAGGGGAGTGGGAGAAGGATGCTAGTGATCGATATAGATTTTTTTTTTTTTTTGAGACGGAGTCTCACTCAGTCGCCCAGGCTGGAGGGCAGTGACGGGATCTTGGCTCACTGCAAGCTCCGCCTCCTGGGTTCACACAGTTTTCCTGCCTCAGCTTCCCGAGTAGCTGGGACTACAGGAGCCCACCACTATGCCCGGCTAATTTTTTTGTATTTTTAGTAGAGACGGGGTTTCACTGTGTTAGCCAGTATGGTCTCCATCTCCTGACCTTGTGATCCACCTGTGTCAGCCTCCAAAAGTGCTGGGATTACAGATGTGAGCCACCACGCCTGGCCCAGAATTTTTTTAAAAAATAGTTTTCCAGAGTTTAAATCAAACTTATTGCATGAACAACAACAAAACACTTGGGTTAGTTGGATTCCTGGTAAGAATGTCAATATTCTTGTGTAGGATAAAATGCTTTATTTTCTAAAGTTTTATAATCTCTGCAGAAGTTTCTAACTCCACAGTTCCTTTGGGAAGGTGCACAGCAAAGATGCCTTATTCATCAGCACAGCAGTAGATCTAACCTTCCCGCCAGGGGTACTGGTCAGCGTTGGCTCTTTACAATGACTGTTTAGAATTGATTAAAAATTGCTCAGTACTTACTATAGCCATTTTCAACCAAGAAAAAAATAATTTTCAGGACTCACTTATATTCCACAGTTTAAATATGAACAATTAATAGGTCAAGGTCCAGGCTGGAAGGGGACCATTTCGAATCTTGAACGCAGGCCCAAATGGCTCAAGACCCCATGGCTGATGAAGACTCTATGTACACACTTTCCAGTATGAAAACCAATGAGCTACATGGGGCTGGCAAACACTTGAAAGGTGGTGAGTTAGAATTGAGATGTGCTGGACATGTGAAGTAATACACCCTGGAGTTTGAAGTCTTTTGTATAAAAAAATTACTTAAGGTATCATGTCCATTATATGTTGAAATGATAATATTTGAACAGATTGGATGAAACAAAATATATTATTAAAATTAATTTCACCTATTGCTTTTTATTTAATGTGGGCTACTTGAAAATGTAAAATTGCACACGTAGCCCTTATTTTATTTATTTCTATTGGACAATACTCCTCCAGGGGTAGAGGAACAAAAGAATCCCAAAGATGATATCCCCTTGAGTGAACAAGAAATCAAAATATCCCCAAAGAAGATAATATCACAGAAATTAATTTATGTAGCAGACAGTTTCTCAAGACTTTGTACCAGGGACTTTGTTAGCCATTGAGGTTAACAGTGATTCAGACATTTGTGTTTTTTTCTAGAAAAGCTGAAGGCATCAAGTAAAGGAAGAAGTCTGGGAGGTGAAAATTTGATTTAAACAAGCAAAATCATGGTCTGAGAAATTGTGATCTTAATTTTAGTACCAGCTCTGCCACTTACAGGTGATCAAACATGAACGAACTACTCTAACCTCTTTGAGTCTTAGCAGAATCACCGGTTCGCACGAGTTTATCCCCTTCTGGTTCTAAATGTTAGAAGAAATTCTACTCTGAAAAAACCCACCCAATTCGCCTTCTCTGAACCTGCCCCTTTGTTGGAGAAAATCACACTCCTGAGAAGGCTGACTCCGTCTAGTTCAAATGGACTTTCAGCTCTGCTCCACAGTCTGGCTTTTCACAAGTCACCTTGCTTTCTCTAAGATAATTATCTCACAGATCTTCCTTTTTCCTCGAAGGCACTTGTTGCTTTCTCTTTTCCTTCCTCCAGCCGTCAGACTCCACGGGGGACACATGCAGTCTAAGGGGAGCGCCCTTGTGTGTCCACCACCAAAGTCCCACACCTATCCCCATCAGCAACTGTCTTGCCCTACTCCCCTTCCGGTTAAACTGTGGAAGGGCCAGGGACCCGTCTCCACCAGAGTTCGGGACCTCTTCGCTTCTTGCCAACAGACTTGACTGTCTTGTTTATCTGTCTCTCTAGCTTTATCCAACTCTCCCTGGCCAGGGGAGCACTTTCCATCCTTGGAGTCTCATTTCCCAGCCACTGTTCTCTGTCCATCATCTCCTTCACGGTCCACCTTCTTCATAATATTAACTCACAGGTTGTTTTCATGTCATCAAATCACCCTTCGTGCAGGTCAACCAGACTAACACCTCCAAGATGCCCCTGACATTTCTCTGATTCAAGCCTGTGAAGATCCGCATATGGAACTCAATTTCCTCAACACCTCAACTGCGCAGTACACAACCTACCTCTTCTCCTCCTGGTTTCTGTAACTCATACATTCTGGGTGTAGGAGGAGTGCTCTGTGAGCCCAGGTTCTCAATGTCTATCTCTATCCTTTATCTTCTACCTAACATCTCATTTTAGATTCCTTTGTAGTCAGTCCTGAACCTTCTGTATTTCCTCACTAGGCGATCTCTGCAGCAACTTTAAAATCTACCTATATGATGGTCACTGTCAGATTTATAGGGTTGGGCCCTTGTCCCAGAGGAATTCCAAGCTCATGTGAAATTGTCTATTTGATGCTTCCACTTGGATGTCCACATCTCAGACTCAACTGTCCAAAGTGGAAAAATTCATCTCTCGCAGTCTTCTTCACTCCGTCGTGGCTCTGTTATCTACCACACTGCTCAGCCTCAGGCAGAAGCCAGAACCTGGGGCATCATCCTTATATCCACCTCTTTCATCTAATCTTTTGGCAAATGCAGTCATTTATAACATCAAAATCACCAGAGAACCTGCCACTTTTGCTCCATCTCTGCTGACTTCTCACCAGTATAAACCACCAATCTCCCCGCCTGGGGGATTCCTTCTATCTTCTCTGGTTTTACTTTCACATCTCAACGCACTATTTCTACTACAGCATCCCGAAGTGGGCTTTCTACTACAAGTTGCACAAAATGCAATCACTTTTCCAGGCTCCAAAGAAACCCAGCATGACCCAGGCCTTTGTGCATTCCCCAGTGTGGGCTTCCAGTCTCAGCCCTTGCAGCTCTCACTACACTTCAGTTCCTGGAACACAACTGGACTCTCCCTCAGCAGGGTCTTCCAGCCTGTAAGGAGCTTCCTTCCTCCTGCTCTTCACGTAACCAGCTCTGTCACTCTTCAGCTCTCAGTTTCAATGTTCCCTCCGTTGGGGAGATTCCCTGACCATGGAGTCTCAGTAGGCCACCTGCTTACTCTCCATCCGTGCACCTTGTTTACTCTCTTTGTAGCACTTAATACAAATCGAAGCCATACATAGCTGTTTGTTTATTATCTCTTTCTCCAACTTTGCAGGACCACGTCTGTTTTGTGTTATGCTGTCCTTGGAAGAGCACAGTATCTTCCAAGAATCAGATACCCAATGAGGATTTGTGGAATGAAGAAGGAAAGGGTGGGAGAAGGAAGTCAAAAGATTTCATCATGACTTACAGAGTGGAGTAATAGACATTGGAGACTACAGGTGGCAGGATGGGAGGGAGGGAGGGTTGAAAATTACCTACTGGCGTAGTATTCACTCTTTGGATGGTGGGTTCGCTAGAAGCCCAGACTTCCCCACTAGATAACATATGCATAGAAGAAATCACTTGTAGGCCAGGTGTGGTGGCTCATGCCTGTAATCCCAGAACTTTTGGAGGCCGAGACAGGTGAATCACCTGAGGTCAGGAGTTCAAGACCAGCTTGGCCAACATTGTGAAACCCCATCTCTACTAAAAATGCAAAAATTAGCCAGGCGTGGTGGTGTACGCCTGTAATCCCAGCTACTTGGGAGGCTGAGGCAGGAGAATCTCTTGATCCTGAAAGGCGGAGGTTGCAGTGAACCAAGATCATGCCACTGCACTCCAGCCTGGGTGACAGAGTAAGACTACATCTCAAAAAAAAAAAAAGAAATACTGCACTTGTACCTCCTAAATATATACAAATTTAAAACAATTTAAAATTCATAATGATAGGCTGCCCATATGCTAGCCCAGTTTCCCTCCTCCATTAGGTAAAATATAATTTGTCTTCAGATTATACCTCAAAGTTTATTCTAAAAGAAATATTTGCTTCTCAACATAAAATTATGCCTTTGTTATTATCTCTGAACTTGTAAATGCCATGTTGCAGTATCTTATCATCATTTGCCTTTATTTACTCTTTTACTGTCATTTCCAGCTGGGGGGTGCCACAAGGATTGTTCTCATATAATTAATCTAAACTAGGCTTTCTGGCCACTTTGTATGCCATTTTTCTGGAAAAGCAGAGTCATGAAAATTCTTCTTGTATATAATTTGTGTATATTTAGGAGGTATAAGTGCAGATTTCCTTTTTTTTTTCTTTGTTTTTGAGACAGAATCTCACTCTGTTGCTCAGGCTGGAGTGCAGTGGCATGGTCTTGGTTCACTGCAACCTCCACCTCCTGAGTTCAAGAGATTCTCCTGCCTCAGCCTCCTGAGTAGCTGGGATTACAGGCTTATGCCACCATGCCTGGCTAATTTCTAATTCATCCTCTGGTTTGGGTAACTTGATAAGAATCATTATTGAAGAGGAAAGAGTTTTAGGGAGATGGATGTTCACTGATAAATGGAAGGATTCAAGTTCTGGGCTGTAACATTTAACATTTTGATAAAAATCACCGCACGTCAAAGAGAAATGTAAATACGTACCATGGTTTCTCGGCTATTGATAGCTGATCCTGTGCACTTTGCTATAACTTTATCAATACACTTCTTGTGAATTGCTGCATTGCATTCTGAAAAGAAAAAAAAAATTGCAGCTTATGATCTTCATAGCCTAAGGAATAGCTAAATAAAAAGAATGATGGTACTACAACCGAAACCCTCTTACTTACGTCGGCACTGGTAGCCCTGTTTGTTCAGGCCCCTGTAATAAAGCACACACTGATTTATTTCAACGGTGGTATCAACATCAGCACCAAGAGCATTTAAGAGGTGAATGAGATCTCATAACCCCCTAAGATCACAGAGCAGTTTCTCATCAGTAGCCCCTCTTGTATCATTTGCTGAGAGTATTAACAGAGTGTTTTCATTTTAAGCTGCTTTTAAAAGTTTGATAAATAAATAAATGAGAAGCGGCTGATTTCTTTTTTATTGTTGTATTTTCCAAACAAACGTATAGAGATTAAAAGGCATGAATGAAAATGCATGCATCACGGACTCTTTGTAGCACATTTCCCTGTGCTAGACTTAAAAATTCATGGTCTCGGTGAGCTCACTACAGAGGAACAAAGACATCTGTAACATTTTATTTCCTCTTTCTGAGCATCTGAGAATATTTGCAACCAACAAAGTCTCACATGTAGGGCCGATTCCTGTGTGACATCCATGATTAGAGAGAAAGGAGGTTCAGGTGATTAGACGAAAGCAGGTTGATGAAAACCCTCCAAGTCAATGTGGCATGTGGATACCCTGGTTACATGGGAGCTGTGCTTTAACAGTTTCTGCAGTAGCCTAAAAGGAAGAATATCCCTTAATAGGCTAGGATGCTGAGAGCCAGAAACAGGAGTCATTTCAAGTCTCTACTCTGTCATAGCCTTTGCTATGTGGTTACTGAGGCTTAAACTGATCTGTTTGATGACTGTTAAGATACCCAAGAGCCTCATAAACATTTAAACCATTAGCTACAATGGCAAAGTCTGCCTGTTGCAAAAAGTAGCACCAGCACGGTTGGGCCATTAGGTGGGGGAAGTTTTGACTATAAAACTGGAAAACTGCTTGTAATAAACATACGTTTCACTTCTGTTCCTTCCCACTTACCCCAGTAGCCCCGATTGAGGCAGAAACTAAAATCCCACGGGCATTTTTCCTGACTAGACCTGGCTTTCTCATGCACCTCTTCTATTGGATCACACCATTTGAACCTTCTCAGTTCAGGCGAGGTCCCTGGCAACGCTGAGGTAGCACTTACTCCAGCATAACCCCATGGTGGAGCATGCCAGCCTACAGGATTAAGAAGATGCAACAAAATGCATAACCCGAAGCTTGGAGGGAGATGCCAAGTGACTGTACCAGACAAACTCGTGGCAGACAGAGCAAAATGTGGGCTGTGGGAAGAAGGTGGCGGTGAACTCATGGCACTTGACGTGGTGGACCTTTGCCTGCTTGATGGCACCCCGGCGCTGATGCAAAGCAAAGAAGCCTTCCGTCTCACATTCACTCATGTCCTTTGTGTCTACAGGAAGAGAAAGGGGAAGAAAGTGAAGTTCTGCAACAGGACGACTCCTATTCCATCTGGGTCGGGAGGGGAGGGAGATGGGCAAGGGATAGAGGAGAACCAGCAATGAGTACCTGCTGAAACATTCCAGGTACTCACTATGGTGGGTACCACACTAAGCATCTTTCCTTAATTCTACAACATGGATTCATCATAGCGCATATTATCAGAGGGTGAAAACAATGTTGGATTACTGGCTCAATCCTTCGCTCCTCTTTGACTGGGCTGAGCTATCCTCTTCAAGTTTCAAAACCAGAGATTAGAACTTTGAAGGTATCTATCAACCTCTCTTTGTCACTGTCAATGATGACTCAATCAGAAAAGGCAGGAAGTGGCAAAGGCTTTCCTGTCTGTAATTCTAGAGAATCACATGGTTACTGCCAGCATCTTGGGAACAGTATTTCAGAGGTGCCAGGAAGCTTTACGGTCGGTTGTTGGAGACATGCTGGAGTAGACTGGGGGGAGCTGACCAGGATGTTGTGTGAGGGGAAAGGAACTTTGGGACATTGTGTCCTGGTTCCTGATGTCCACAGTGATCAGATACACCAGCTACCAACCATATTTACCATATGAAAAAGGCCAGAAAATTAATATCTCACTGCATTTTTTTTAGTGTCTAGGTAATCCTGCGCATTACCTAGTCATCAGCATCAAGCCATCAGATTCAATCTATTCATTTCACCCTGGGCTCATGAATATTGGTGAAAGTGCTTTAGATAGTCACTGTTTACAGTGCCCTATACCTGGATGACATCTTTCCAAAGGGTTGAGAAACTAAGATAGTCAAATTATAAGAATGCTCATGATGCCCTTGCTGAAGTCCAGGTCCTCATGAAACACCAAACTGTAAGGCAGTCATGGTTAAACAGCACAACAGATACTTCAGCAGGTGAGGGAGAATAACACAGGGAACAGTAAAGAAATAAAAATAACCATTGCTATAACAAAAATAATACACAAATAAATATGTGAATAAATAAATAAGGATAATGAATTTAAATCCTAGAGTTATAATTTTACAATAGCTTGAAGACTCTTGGATTACTTCTTCTATTTTGTTATAAATACAAAACATTGAGGTTTAGTTTAAATAGCAGGTTCATCATATTTCACAATGAATTAATAATATTCAATCTAAATTTCTTTTATTCTGGCTAAGCAGTTAGCTATAGCCTGACAATGCGTTTGAAGCAAATTATCTTCCAAGGTACCTTAATGTCCAATCCCTAACAGTGGTTAGACTAGAAACACTCTAGGTAGACAAAGGAGGAGCTGTGTGGGTAGAAACCTCCCCCAGGAATCCAGCCACATCCCAGGACACACTTTTGGACTCAAGCCTTTTCTATAGCACCCACAGATCTGTTTTATGGCAACTCCAACTCCCAGACAAAAAGCATTTCCAGTAACCCTCTTAACAGTTCCACAGATGGGACATAATACTTTGCCTGATACTTTAAGAGTAGGTAATTTAGGTCCTTTTACCAGGAACTAGGCTGGAAATAATAAATTCAGCTTGGTAAATGAGGCGTTAAATTAAGGGTCACTGAGTTAATCACCTTCTTCCACAAGTTCTGGTATAAATGTCCAAATCTATTTACAACTTGTGACTAGTAGAGTAGGTCATTTGTTTATAACATGTGACTTGTTTCTATTTTGGTCCAGATGCATTAAAATAAAATAAAAATAAGGACAAATAGACTTTTAAATGCAGGGAATGAAAGTGAATTATTCTGGGGACCCTATACAGTTTTTTACTGTAAAAATCACATATATGTTTAAATGTATAACAAATCTATTTTATACATGTCTATACATATGTTTATATACATGTGTGTCTACATGTATATAAACACGTTTTTATAACACATATGTATTTTATGTGTATATTACATATATGTTTACATATGTGTACATGTATATAAACATGTTTTTATAAACTATAAACATATAGTTTATATATATAATTTGTACATTAGACTATAATACTATACTTTTTTAAATATTAGGAATTTCTAGAAATGAATTTATACCCTGTTATTTTCTGTGATTTCCTTTATCCTCTTTTCAATCATTATAAAAGAGTAAATGTAAAACATAGAATTCTTTAATTCTTTTGGTATTGACTATTTCTCTATTTACTGGTTTGAATGAGCTCATTGGTTTTTGCAATTTTTTTTCTTTTCTACTAATGGATTCTAATCTATTTATGTGGTCTAACCTATCATTTATTTATAGTCAATCAAATCACAAGTTTCCTGACCAGCTGTGAGTAAACTGCCTTGCTGAATGTGCTGAAGAAACGTATTACTCCTCACCTTTGCATGGCTAACAGTTAAGTCAGGGAGATGTGGCACAGGCACAGAACAGCCAACCTTAAGAGGCAATATATGATGGTGTGGAATAGGCTCAGGGATATGGGTACCCATATTTTTTAGGAGGTAGGAAAAGAAATAGCAAAAGAGACCAAGAAGAGGCAGCTGGAAAATTAAGAGGAAAACTTGGACAATATTGCATCAGTCAAGTTGAAAAGAAATGAAGTTTTCAGCAGTGTATGATAGAGAGATATCAAGGAAATTGAAGGCTAAGAAGCAGGTGGGAACTCATAATCCTGGAGAAAGCCATTTCAGCAGATTGGTTGAATTATAAGCCAGAGTCTTAGGGTCTAAGAATAGAAGTAGAAGGGAAGAAACAGAAACTGATAAATATAAACTACTTTTTAAAGGAGTGTGTTAGGGAAAGCAAAAAAAAACTCATGGAGATAAAAAGGTGAAAAAAAAAGAAGAGATGGTGTTCAAGATTAGGGAAGATAGATAATGCAGTATGTCTTGGGAATGAGGAAGAAACTGCAGAGAGAAGGAAGAGTCGAGGATGTCAGAGGTAAAGTGTATTGATAGAGCAGGACTGCTGGGATGAGAAGTGTGCAACCAAGGGAGCAGCTGTCTCTGAGGCAGAGGAGAAGGAGAAGAAGGTGGGAGGAAGCAGCTGCATCTTAAAGTGCAGAGACAGACAGAAGACAGGGTCTCTGCCGGGCATGGTGGCTCACACCTGTAATCCCAGCACTTTGGGAGGCCGAGGCAGGCAGATCACCTGAGGTCGGGAGTTTGAGACCAGCCTGACCAACATGATGAAACCCCATCTCTAGTAAAAAATACAAAATTAGCTGGGCATGGTGGCACATCCTTGTAGTCCCAGATACTCAGGAGGCTGAGGCAGGAGAATCGCTCGAACTCAGGAGGCAGAGGTTGCAATGAGCCAACATAGTGCCATTGCACTCCAGCCTGGGTGACAAGAATAAAACGCCGTCTCAAGGGAAAAAAAAGTAAATAAAATAAATAAAAAAATATAAAAAAGAAGAGAGAGTCTCTACCAATCATGTTGGAGGCAAGGTCAACCTCCCAGAATCAGAGGAGACTGAGGCACCCCCAGAAACCAAGGAGGATGGGAATGGTAGGAAGAGCCATTGTGTGGGAATCAAAAGGAAACGAAGGAGATTTCTAAGTGCCAAGGTAAGTCCAGCTGAACAGTTCAACATGCATTCATTGTGTACTTCCTGCATGCCTCACCTGAAACCTGGCGCCAAAGTTAAAGGAATGAATGAGGTGTGTTTTGACGGTGGCTGTCCTGCAAGGAGTTAAGAGTCCAAAAGGAAAGACAATCAATGTGTCAGAACAGAGGTATTCACAGGATGCTATGGGACCATGAAAATGAGGAAACTATACCAGCTAAGGCAGGTGGAGGTAGGTGAAGGAGAGAAAGAGGGAAGTTGGACAAGAAAGGTCCTGGCAGAGATGTTTCTGTGCTGAATTCTGAAGGACAGATAACTCCTACTAATGTGTGGGAGAAGGTATGGTGGGGAAAAGCCAAAGTTGTTCTCTCTGGGTGGAAGGGAATGAGCAAAGCTACAGAGCTAAGGTTCCTCAGGGTGTGGGTGGGGGTCCAGAACTAGCTGGGCATTGCCAGAGTGCAGAGGGTGAAGCAGAAACTATCAGCAGTCATTTCCAGAAGATGTGTAGGTGTTAGATCAGTTTGAACACTTTCCTGCAGACAATTTGCAGATGCTGGAATGCTGCAGCAGGGGCAGAGGCATTATGTGGTCAGATTGGAGCTTGGCATCATTACTTCTAGGACCACCGTAGGAGAATGGATGGGACATGGCAGGAGGTAGTAAGGAAGTAATTAGATAATGAAATGGACAAAATACTGACTAGACAACATGAACACAAATGATTGACTGATGCATTCACATGGAAGTTGAAGGAAAAGGAGGCTATAAAAATTATGTCCAGGTTTTGTGGAATGAGTTATTATATAATTAAGTACGATAGTAAGTTATAAAAGAAATAGGTTGCTCGTGAATGTGGTAAGTGTAATTTTGGATACTTAGTTTAATTTGGCCCCTTAAATTGTGTAAGTACAGGAAATCTAGTTGGAGAGGTCTGCTAAGAAGCCAAAAATAGAGTCTGAACCATAGGGACGTCATCTAATACCATCTGTTTGTAACACACTTAGCTGTAAGACTTTTTCTAGCAAAGCCGGGGAGAATGAGAGGGGAGAATGCAAGGTTTGGAGATCAGAATATCCATGGCAAAGAGGAAACTAATGAGAGCAGAGTGCTGACAAAGGCTTATCATGGGAGCCAGGCTAGGTAGAGAGTTAATGCCAGAAGTGGGCTAATAAATGGGGTAAAAGGGAAACTGCACTAAAGGCTAGTACTTATTGGCTGGGAAGAAGGGCAGAATTGACAGGGGAGGAGGATGAGTTCTGGAAAAACAAGTTCTGAGTGTGAGTCCCTGGAGGTGGAGAATTCTGAGTGATGATATGTGGGTTGAAGGTTGGTTACTGAATGAATAGAGAAACATAGGAAGGTGTGAAATAGAAGGGCGGGGGGCATGAGATGAACATGGGGAATTCTGAAGTTACAAGAAAGTAATAATAGGAGAACAGAGGAAGCAGAGAAAAAATGATTCCTGCTCAAAAACCCAACACAAGGGGATTTCAAAGAGAAAGAACAAAGTAGTCTGCTATGGAGAGCTGAGCCATTTACCTCCTGGTGAGTTAGAGGACTTGAGGCTTCCACGGAAAAGGAACACTGGAGACATGGTATTATCTCAAGTGTTATTCAAATTTGAATTCCTTATCCCCCAATCATTTTCCTCTTCTTTCCATATCTCCCACTTCTGCCACTCCTACCATTTTCCCAGTCTAGCTATTTTAAGAGATATTCTCAACATTTTTTCCCTTCATTGAACTTACATTTTTAAGGAGTAATTATTATTATTATTATTTGGAGACAGGGTCTCGTTCTGTTGCCCAGGCTGGAGTGCAGTGGCACTATCTTGGCTCACTGTATCTTTGATGTCATGGGCTCAAGCAATCCTCCTGCCTCAGCCTCCCAAGTAGGTAAGACTACAGGCACGTGCCACCATACCCAGGTAATTTTTAAATTTTCTTGTAAAGATGGGGTCACTCTACACTGCCCAGGCTAGTCTCAAACTCCTGGGCTCAAGTGATCCTCCCACCTTGGCCTCCTAAAGTGTTGGGATTATAGGCATTAGCCATTGCTCCCAGCCTAATTTTTAAAGAATTATAAAGCATCTCAACTATGTACTCTTAACAGGCATTCTGTAGATATTTCATCTACTCTACCATGAAATCTTTCTGCAACAGTATTGTCTTTTAGACTATTCCTTTTATTTTATTCCTGTAGCCACACTCCTAGAACAGATTTTTATCGCCTCTCCATAACATAAGTGAAATTTTGTAGACCAATACTGTGTAATTCCTTAAGTAAAAGAAAGTATATTCTTCCCATTAGTTCAAAGCACAACCCAAGACTATGCACTCCTCTTGCCCTCCAATATCTGTCTCTGACTCTTCATTATGGTTTCAGCAGGAGCCTGAGAGTCTACCTAGGCTGTTCTCCCCGCAGCCCTCACCCATGACATATTCCTGCTCAAGCCTTCACTTTTTCCTCCTTGTAAGGCCATCCCTCTTCTTTAGAAAACTCAACTCTTCCTCCCCTTTAATGCCCACACTGTGGAACTTACTGAAATGAAGGCAACATACACTGATCTCTTGGTTAATCAGTATTTGTGTGGTTTAGGTTATAATTTTATCTAATTGTCTAATCTGTACCACCTCTTCAATCTGGGTTCATGTTCCCTGAGTAGAAGAACACGTTTTACTTTCCTGAATCCTTCAGAAGATGATTTGTTATACTAATAATGAGCATTCTTAAAAGAAAGTGGCATCCTCTACTCTCTTCCTTGTCATTAACAAGGAATTTTCTAGTTAGGTTATTCCATAACTTTGGTTTTTAAAATTAGATTTTTTTGACATATAAAAATTTAGAGATGGAGTGTCAATTTGGATCTAGCTATAAAAAGTTTTAAATATTACAAAGCTTTGTTCTTAAAACATTTCCTAGGCTTTTGTCATTATTGTTTGTGGAATATCAGTGTTTTTGCCCAACTGAATTTGCTCTCTCATTCTAATAAAGTATTTAAGTTCCACAGGAATAGGAGGACTGTCCATGGAATTGTTTTTCAAAGCAGGGCTCTTAAAATCAATTACCAAAAATACTTGCATTCTGATGAAGGGCCCTTTTCCCTTCCCTTCCCTTCCCTTCCCTTCCCTCCCCTCCCCTCCCCTC
>NW_016805426.1:1280468-1422184 GCF_001698545.2 Rhinopithecus bieti
TAGACATGTCTTTAAAGGATTAATACTTCAGAATTTGAGAAAGCAAAATTAGTAAACCCAACCTGGGCCAGTGGTGAACACACTAAGATAAATAGCTCCTCTGATTTTTAAATAACATGTTCTTGGAGAAAGTGGGGCCTGAACGGTCAGTCACATTTTCTTCCCCTATCTTCCCCTCCCCTCCCCTCCCTTCTTTCTTTCAAAGGACGCTTTTTCTCCTTTCTTCCCTCCCTCCCCCTTGTCTCCCTCTTTCCTTCTTTCTTTCTTTCTCTTTCTCTTTCTTTCATTCTTTCTTTCTTTCTTTCTTTCTTTCTTTCTTTCTTTCTTTCTTTCTTTCTTTTCTTTCTTTCTTTCTCTTTCTCTCTCTCTCTCTCTCTCCTTCCTTCCTTCCTTCCTCTCTCTCTCTCTCTCCTTCCTTCCTTCCTTCCTTCCTTCCTTCCTTCCTCCCCCCCCCCCCCATCCAGGCTGCAGTGCAGTGGCGAAATCACTGTTCGCCACAACTTTGACAACCTGGGCTCAGACTGTCCTCCCACCTCAACCTCACAAGTAGCTGGGACTACAGGCATGCACCAACAACTCTGGCTAATTTGTGTATTTTTGGTAGAGAATGGGTTTTGCCATGTTGCCCAGGCTAGTCTGGAACTCCTGAGCTCAAGTGATCTGCCCGCCTCAGCCTCCCAAAGTACTGGGATTACAGGTATGAGCCACCATGCCCAGACAGGACCCTTTATCAATTTACATTGGGTCATGCTTTAAACTAATGGGAGGAATGTATTTCTCTTATTCAAGGAATTAAACATCATTGATACTATTATTTAGGTCAGCACTTTCACCTTTTATGCAAATCTGGATATTCAGATATCCTGCAATCACTCTATCTCAGCCAATTCAAAAGTTGTACTATGTGTACTATATATCTACACCTTCCAAGAGGAAAAAGAAATAAAATTTCAGGTACATTTTTCCCTTCTCAGTAATGCTTTCTTTCTTTTAAAAAATTTTATTCTGGAAAATTTCAAATATACATAAAAGTTGAGCAAATACTATAATCAATTTCCATGTATCAATCATTCAGTTTCAGCAATTATTAATTAATGGCCACTGTCTTTCAGTATATGCTGTCCATCCTACACCCCATGCCACTGGATTATTTTGAGGCAAAGCCATGATATCATATTATTTTATCTAAAATATTTCAGTATATATCTGTAAAAGGTTAGCATGCCTTTTAGAAAACATAGCCACAGTATTATTATCACACCTAAAAGATGAATCACCAGGCCTCAATATCATCAAATATCTGGTGAGTTTTCTATGATTATTTCATAACAATGTTTTCTGTGATTATTTCATAATATTGTATTTCTCTGATGTATTTGTTTGAATTTAGACCCGGAGGAATTATATATGGTAAGCCAAAACTCAGAAAGCACCATAAATGCATGAGGTCAAACTCGCTTCTTCTTGGTAGTAAAACTAATTTAGGAAAAACTGAAGTGAGTTTACCATCAGTAAATTTACATGTCCATGCTGTGGCTTAGGATTTTATAAGTAGGGGGATCTGATTCACATACACAGCCCTGACAGCCTGTCTCAGCACATTGTACCGGGAAATTTAACTTCTGTGGCCAAAGTCCACATGTAACATGGAACCAAAACCCTTTAGCCATGCGTTTTCTCACCGTTTCTTGTTCCTAAAAGGACTTGAGGTGACTTACTTCAAGTATTGGCATTTTGTTACTAATTTTATGGAACATATTTATCTACTTCTTACTTAATTTGTATTCTACCGATAATATGGCAGGTTGTTAGAACACATCATTTAAATATAGACAGTGTGTACACACATAACCACACATCAACAGTCTTTTGTACTTAGACTGAATTCCTAAACTAAAATAAAGACAGAGTATAAGAGCATTGGGCATATGGATTCACATCACTTAAAAACAAGGGCTGTAAATGTTTTATATTTCTACGTTTTCCTGGCCCAGATAGTGTCTTTTAAAGTCATGCCCGAGTGTCTCTGAGAATTTTAAAACAATTTTGTCCTTATCTTTTCTCCTTTATTCTTTTCTACAATAATTGCAAAGGTAAAATAAGCTGCATTTGAGGAGAAGGCCATGCCCTCCTCACCCCCAAACAGGAAGAAGAAATGTCACTTGCCACTCATTTCCAGAAAGTATCTTGCATTCATTAGCATTCGGCCTTGAGGTTTCAGCTCTAACTGGTTGGGAGAAGGAGAGAAACATCAGTCAGAATGTGAAACAAGCCCTGAGCTCAATGACATCACTGGCTACTGACGATGGCAGGAGATTTCCAACACAGAATGCAATCATTGTTACTCTCCACTGTACTCACACTCATTGTCATCAGACGACTGTAGCAACTGTGACAGTCGCCTTTCTTTTCTTAAAACATCCCAGCAATTCATTAATTTTATTTGGATCTAAAAACTTACATGAGGAAGAAATAAAATCCTAAAACAGATTCTATTCGGTTTTCTGGCGCTGTGATGCTGCTTATCTGAAGAACTGTCACAGGGAAGACCCAGATCTTCATCATGACAAAAGAATCACAGGCACTGGGACTGGCTTCCTTGGGGAAAACACTCTTCTTTTGAAGGGAAAGATAAATCCTGCCTCTTTGAGGCTGCCCCAGGCCCCGTCTTCCTTTCTACCTGGGATGCATGCCTAAGTTAATCAGGGCATTCAGTGGGGTGGTTTTCCTCTTTCGCAAAGAGAGATTGTATTTTTAGGAAAGTCTTGGATGCTCCACTAAAGAAAATTCTAATTACACTGGTCTGGGAAGGAATTTATAAGTGTATATAAATATATACTTCAGTACTGTGTTATTATGTATAAGAGGGCAGAACAAAGTGTCATTTTAAGGGATGATGTAGGATCTCCCATAAAGTGACATAAGGAGAAGAAAGGACAAATCCAAGTCCAAGACAACCTGAGCACCGATGTTAATCTATTAAACCATCCCACTATGCCATGAACAGACCAAAAAGAATAAGAAAGAACATGGCTTGAAGGTCATTATTGCTCATTATGTCTATGGGTTAGCCAGGTGAGCCAGAGTAACTAAGAAATAGCAAGTAATGTCCTGTGGAACTCAGGATTGAATTTGAATCGTGGCTAAATAATTTTCTGGTTATGCGACCTTGTGCGAATCACCGTCTTGGGAAATCTCTGAAAAACGGACATAATAGCAATGCCTATGTCACAGCATTACTGCTGTGAGAATTTTGTGATAAAATAAGCTTGCATTGCTGCGACAACTATAAATTTTCATGTGAGTTTCAATAGATTCATGAAAAAAAGTACTTTTGACATGGCAGGTATGCACCATTGTTCTCTGGCTTGTGGAATAAGGAGTAAAGATGGAGGCAAAAATGGAGATGGAAGAGCTATGGCAAGGGGCCCGTTTCCAAATGGAATAGTGAAAATTGGCACCAGGTGACCACAAAGTTGGCAATATTCAGTACTTAGTAGTGATGGAGAAATTAAAGCAATTAGCTACTGGAAAAACAGCACCCATAGAAAGCCACGTTCCAGTACACTTTGGGGAGCAAATAGGAGACAGCCATGAAAACAGTCACAACCTTGGGAAAACAAAAAGGGTCTCTCCATATGGCATTGAGAGACATGAAAGGCAAATGTGAGAATATAATTTTCTTTAGAGAAATGAGTGTTAGAAATGCAGATTCCAAAAGAAGCAAGGGGGGAATTTAAGTCCCAAACAACCTGTTGGCCCTTAAAATAAAAGTAAATTAAGAAATAACCTTGGCAAAAAAATAAAAAACGAAACAAAACAAAAAGCCCGCCAAAGCTTAAAAGTGCAAAAAGTGTGCTAGTCGGTTAAAGGAGCATCTGAATGGCACCATGTACTCATGTCTAAATAATCCTAGAATGCAAAGAAAAGTCTGTTAAGGATGAAATAAGCAAAATCCTAGGCAAGAAATCATATGCAACTTGAAGAGATATAAACAGAACGGCAACCTGCATATCAGTGAAGACTGCTTAACAAAAAGATCTCGCCCCCTGACTTATCCTTTTATTAATTGAGAAGGAAACATGAATAGAATTGTATTTTTAAAATTGGGGAATTGACGACTCTTTTAAAAAAAAGTTAGGTAGACCCAATAAACTGGTCTTCCTCAGTTTCCCCCATTCCTGCTTCTACCTAATAAAACAATTAGGTTCACTGCAACTTCCGCCTCCTGGGTTCAAGTGATTCTCCTGTCTCAGCCTCCCAAGTAGCTGGGATTACAGGCACCTACCACCATGCCCGGCTAATTTTTGTATTTTTAGTAGAGACAAGGTATCGCCATGTTGGCCAGGCTAGTCTTGAACTCCTGACCTCAGGTGAACTGCTCACCTTGGCCTCCCAAAGTGCTGGGATTACAGGCGTGAGCCACCGCGCCCAGGCCCAGGAACCCTTTTCCCAAGCCAATGCACAAGTGCTGAGTAGATACTGCCCAACTGAATTACCTGGACATAGCTAAGCATGGGCATGAGCACCTTTTTAAAAATCTTGGCATATATTTGTCTCTAAAGATTACTTTAGTGATGCAAGCAAAGATTTTATACTTTCTTAAAAGCATTAATTTTTTTTAGGTCAAAATACAAAACTGACACAAAACCTAGTTTTAGGTTTATGTCATTCCCATTTGAAACCTGTGACTTGAAAATCTTTTGAGTGGATTTCTTAAAATCTGAGTTATAGAAAGTAAGAAGCAGAAAGTCAGGATTCTCTCCTTTGGCACAGATGATATAAACATTTGAAAACATTTTCTGGATTTCAGATCAGGTAAAAGCAGTTTCTTACTGATATATTTTCTTTTATTTTGTGCCCCAGAAATTTTCATTAGAATTTTTTTAACGCTTTCATTATTTTACCCTTCCTTTTAACACTTCTAAATATTTACTACGATAATCCAGGTTTTTAACAACTTGGTGTGCTAAGATGAATTGTGTATGATGCACTTCTTAGTCAAAGTAAGCTAAGTGAATTCATTACAGCTGAAAAAAATTGTAGGCACTGTCAAAATATGGAGAGAGAAGACCAAACATTAAATGGATCTTTGTTCTATCCTCTCACATTCTGATAGCTTTTCACTTACTTTAAAAATGTACTGATGGGCCGGGCGCGGCGGCTCACGCCTGTAATCCCAGCACTTTGGGAGGCCGAGGCAGGTGGATCACAAGGTCAGGAGATCGAGACCATTCTGGCTAACACAGTGAAACCCCGTCTCTACTAAAATACAAAAAATTAGCAGGGCATGGCGGCGTGCACCTATAGTCCCAGCTACTTGGGAGGCTGAGGCAGGAGGATGGCTTAAACCCGGGAGGTGGAGTTTGCAGTGAGCCGAGATCGTGCCACTGCACACCAGCCTGGGTGACAGAGCAAGACTCTGTTTAAAAAAAAAAAAAAAAGAAAAGAAAAGAAAAGAAATGTATTGATGAAGTTTAATAAAATTAAGATTTTGGTATCTCAATGTGTTCTGAGTCTATTGGGTTAAACAAGTAATTTCTAAGTTAAAAAGTGTGAGTTGTTGTTTGATAAATCTTGATTAAGTTTTATATACAAATATTATTCCCAAAACTGAAAAAGTGAATGAAACTGACAACTGGATTGATAGATAAAAATTCATCCCCACTTAAGGGGAATTTGAGATATTCCAAGCCTGCTTTAACAGTTTTAAATAAATAACAATTTATCATAGTCTAAGAGACTTTCTACATCTCTTTGATGTGGGCATCTGAAGATGTCAATGTGTTCTACAGCCCATCAAGAATAACCATTGCCATTGTCAAATCACCAGTAAGGAAGTAGTAGGGAGCCTGGTGACCCGAGGTCAGTGTAATCACACCTTCAGACTGACATGGAGTTCTGAGCCAGTCGTCTGCTACCATCGTGCTTATCCCTTAGGTGCATACACTTTACACAACGTTACCCATATTTCTGTCTTCCCGTTGTTCTTCCTGCACCTCTCAGCCAGTGAGTAGAGCTCCACGGTGGTTTCAGAGATGAGGTCCACGTTTTTGCCTTTCACAATGATCTGCATGACTCTTCCCTTGTTGATGTGGGCATCAAAAGTGCTGTCCCAGGGTGGGTACATGGTAGGCTTTTTCTGGATATACATCTGCCCATTCTCTAGGAACAGAAAGGTAAGTTCTCATTACTCCTTCAGCCAGGGCTGGAAAATAATTCAGTTCAACTCAACGGTAGCACCTGCTCCCTCTGTTCTCTGGGATATAGAATTCTGTTGGGAAGACAAAAGTAGCACATAAACAATCAGAGACAATATGGGACAGAATGAGACAGTCCCCAGGTCTAGATGCAAGGTGATGCATTGAACCTTATAAGTTCCAATGTAGATAATTCAGACAACAATCTGCTAATGCCTTGGACTGGAAATTGTTACTGAAACGCCAGGCGTTCCAGGTTCTGCTGCTCACCACACAGAAAGTCAATGACCGAAATGACGAGAATTGCCAAGGAAGAAGGCTTTAATTGGGTGCTGCAGCTGAGGAGACGAGAGCTCAGTCTGAAGTCCATCTCCAAGACCAGCTAAAACTAGGGATTTATACAGAAGGTAAGAAATGTAACTTTGTATGAGAAAACAGGAACTCGGGAGGGGTAAGGAACCAGTCACGATGAACCAGGGGCCTGGTGCTTCAGTCTCTGGATGCCATGATGTGGTGAGTTTCAGTTCTTTAATATTTTTTTAAGAGGTGTGGGGATCCTTTCCTGAGGAAGAAACTCAGATAAAACAGACGTAAGTTCCAAGCTTTAAGACCAAAAGGGTCCATTTCTATAATTAGCCAAAAACAACCGTCTATGGTACTATCGGGCTGGTTTCAAAATGTTCTTTTCCTAATCAACAGTTAGTTGCTTCACTCTGGGTGTAAACACCTGAGCAACAAACTTTTAAAAAAATCTTTTATGCCTTTGAGATTCTCCTTTATTAATCTGTAGTGTTAATCCTACGACTGATTAACCTCACTGGCCCCGGGTTAAACATAGTCAATTCAAAACTACTGTGTGTTCATCTGAAAGACATAGTGGCATAATTTAAGCATATAATGAATGCTCCTTTAATAAATATTTAAATTTTTTTCCATTTGACATAAATACAGTAAGAGGCAATGATCTTTAAAACATAATGAGCCATTATTTCCTTCTCTAATTCTTGGGTGAAGAAACATTTTACATGTACCATGCACCCTCAGCAAAAGCTGATAGGCAACTCGGAGAGGTGGTGCTGGTCTTCACCCATGGAGCCAGCGAGGCTGAAGCAGACTGTAAGCCTGCAAGTGAGGAAAGGTAAGCAGGTAGGAGCCCTGGAAATAGTAATGAATCTGTAGACGGGAAGGTCAGTTTAGGGGAAACCTCCCTAAAGCCGCACTGTGATTGGCAAAGAGTTTGCTAATTAAGAAGTTTTTCCTTGTCTTTCATGCACATTGAATTTTCTCTGGTATTTATTCTTTAATCATTTCAGAAGCAGAAACCTGCATTTGAGGGTTTGTTTCTTGTGATATAAGCACATTAAGTGGCAGATTTAGCAATTCAGAGATGTTGATTAAGCAAAAGGGGAAAAATCCGCTTACAGCCAGGAAATAAAGCCCTTCTAACTTTCGAGGGCCCCTTCTGTCCAACACACAAAGCTAAGCAGAGCAGGCATTTAGCATTTGTTAAATTAGTATTTATTTTGGGGATATACAAGGAGTTGAATAAGCTTGAAACTCAAATGTCAGATAAACTTGGCTAGGAAAGATATAAACCATGAGATTACTAAAGGTGGAATAGAAAGGGGAAATTTTTTGTGGGTTGGTTAAAAAAAATTGGACTGGAGATTGGGCTTTTTAGAAACCAGTGGCAATACTAATGATCACAGTAACATTTTACTTCCACAGACCTGAAGCTTCCCTTTCGGGTAATTCCTTTTGATGGTAACCATTCTCTGTGCCTGGAGAAAAGGGCCAAAAATCCTCCGAGAAGGGCCAAAAATCCTCCGAGAAGGGCCAAAAATCCTCCGAGAAGGGGCAAAAATCCTCGAAGCAAGGCACTTTATACATTTGCATTCACCACGTGTGTAATTACCTAAACAGAGGATCCTATCTACCTAGAGTGTTACCGTTTTCAATGACTCACAGCCCCACAGTCCCATGGTCTGTTTGTCCTTGTTCTGTCGGCTTATTGTGGAAAACGCAGTCTTACACTCCAAGCACTGAAATGTGTTTAAATTCTGTAGACATAAATATTGAATGATAATACTCAGAGTGATTTCTTTTCAGAACAAACCCAAAATAAAATCAAAAGCAAAAATCTCTAAACACCCTCCAACAACACAGGCTAATCTTTAGGAAAACCAGTTTCCTTCTTTTCTGACAAGGTCTCTCGATCCACATGGCTGATTAGACCAAGTTCAAAGGGCAAGGCCAAAAGCAAAAAAAAAAAAAAAAAAAAAAAAAGGCCCTCAGGGAGGGCAAATGTCAGGGGAGAACTGAGGGTGATTGGGTAAAAGAGAACTGGAATCCAGACCCATTAAGTCAAAGACGGCTTTGAAAACTCAGACATTTTACACTTCAAAGATGTCTGTGACATTTGAAAGGTTTTAGGTTGGGAGCAAGTGGCATTCACACTTTTAACTAAACAGGAGAGAACTCTGGGCAGAAAGGAAATCAAGATGATTCAGACAGTCTCCCTGGCTTTGATATGTTCAGAGTGGCTGGAAGGACAAAGTCAGCTGTGAAGCAAAAGTCTTTTGGTGGGGATGCAAAATAGTAGGTTTGGGAACCCCAAAATCTGGCAGGAGGTTCTCAACATCTGAGTCAGTTTCTTCTTGCATCTGCAAATGTCCCTGCTCACAGGCCTTTGCAGGACAACCCTATATAAGATAACACACATCCCTGCCCCCAGTCCTCTCTTCTTTACACTGCTTTTTGTTCCTTCATTACCTGCTGTTTGTATTTTTGTTTATTGCCACTTTCTTCTGCAAGAATAGATGCTCTAAAGGGAAGGCAGTCTTCCTGAGTTCCTTCAGCTTATTTAGTTGACTTTTTTTGCCTCTATGCTGTGGCCCCAGCACTCTTGCAGTAGTCTCTCTGTAAACACTTTTGTGTAAGTGAACTGTGACAGCTTCCACAGTTACTGCAAGCCTGCATCCATTGTCATTATCATTCTCTACAAAGTGTCTGCTAAAAATCAAAATGCACGTAGGGAAACAAGAAAAGGTGTGCAGTCAGGAGAGTTGTGGGATCTAAACTCCCTCCTACTTTTCCTTTGGAAATCCATGGCAAACTTACAACGCAGAGGTGAGGATCTCAGAGAGTGGAAGCCAGTCGATGTGATCACAGAGAGATTCCCTACACATAAGATTGTTGGAACGGAACATTCTGAACCCACAAACGGGATGCTGGGTAGCTGTCCCACTTTCCCCCTCACCTTGAGCTGCCTGTAAATATTTAAACGTGATGAAACATCACTATTCTTCCATTCAGCCAAGACCTTAGTGAGTGCAAAAGTATGTTTTCTGAAATTTGGACTCTAATGGCTAATTATAGATACTTTGTAATAGCCACTGAAGTTTGCCAAAGCAGCAGAAAGTAGTCTTTAGAGTTGGTTGGAAGATTATTCAGTCTTAATCTACCTAGACTTATTTAAAGTAACCAGGCTTAACCACGTAGGGCCATGTTCTACTTCAGCTCATTAGAGCTCCTTCCCATTAACTCCTTACGTGATTTTCTCAACCCAACTTTCTCTTTCCCTTTGTATATGTGGGAAAAATGAGACGGTGTAATAGAGCCACCGGTGGGCCATCAGATCCTGGTTTAGAGTCCATCACGAAATGTGTGTCCCGAAGGAAGCCCTTGGCTTTGCTGAGCATCATCCGTGTCCTAAATGGTAGGATTTGGTTCCACCAGATGATGTCAAATGTCCTGGAAGACCTTGCTTTATACATAGTTCATAGCAGGATTCTCCTCCTCCTCCCCTGCTTTGAAAACCCACTCAAACTTACCTGATTCGACATACTCTTTGACGAGCACAGCACAGTAAGGGTTAACAGCCTCGCCCTGACAAGACTGGCAGGACCCGCAGTCAAAGTTGGACAAGCCAATCCGAAGAAATGGTGACATGGTTGCACCCTGGAAAACGACAAAAGACAAATGCTGTTTGGGGGCTATAAAGATAATTATTTTTGGTGTCCCATGTCTACTTAGCCAGTGCTTTATCATGGACAGCCAGAACCTCACAAAGGTCCACTATCCATCTGAACAAATGTTTTCACTTCCCCTTCTGCAGAGGACACTGCTGGACTCACCCAAAACCACACACTGACTTGCCGAGGGGAGAGGCTTTCTGGAAGTCTGAACTCAACTTCGCTAGTGACTCAAGAGTTAATTCCACTCAACCTAATGGAGTTAGGCCCAATGGTTGGAGAGTGAGGCAAAACTTTTCCAACATTTTATGTCTTCTGTTATTCAAGTAGGTGCCCCGGAAACAGCACACAGTAATCAGAAAATGAGTTTATAAAGAGCGAGTCTATTTTAGTCACACTAGTTAAATATGACACCGCAAAATTCTTACATGGTCTATTTATGTGTGTAATGGGATTGGCCCAAGGCATTCAGCAGCTGATCCTTATTTACTTCAGATATTTTCAAAAAGGTCTGCTTTCTTCACAGTTACACACACACACACACACACACACACACTAAGCCTTTGAACATCACAAACCACGTAGAAAACTCTAAACTCATTGACTACTATAAAATAGGGCTTTATCATCTAAGGATGAACAAAATACTTCATAAAAGCCCAAAAATCAGTAATTATGCTTTCCAAGAGGTTTAGATGATAGTTATCAAAGTGTTGGCTACAAATCCAGGAATCTAGTCTAATTCTTCATCTATTGTTCCATTATTGAGCATTCTGGTCACTTATATAAACTAGATACCTCTTCTTGTTTACCTACTTTCCCGAGGTCCCATTAATCTGAAACTATCATCTGGTACTCAGTGAAAAAGTTACTTCCTTGCTCCGTCTCTCTTCTTGACCATTTTATACTTATATTTGTTTTTCTAAGTTTTCATAAGTAAGCCAAAGATAAGAAACAAAACATTGGTTGTCTTTTCTGCCTTTGTATAAAGAAAGAAAACTAGTTGAAATAATAAAGACCTGGAAGTGAGAATCTGTAACATACCTGGAAATCTTGGGCCTGTAATACCCCATATCTAGCTAAGCCAAAAGGTATCTCTAGTATGCTAAATGCAAGGGTTCTTTGATTCTACAAGAGAGACAAATTAGGATCTTTTGACAGGTGCTGTTAATTTCACAGATATTAATGAAGTCCTAATTTCCTGCAGAGTTTGGAAAGTTTATCTAATGGAGACAGTTGGGTAAACATCATGATTTGCTGGGTTCCGTATCTATCACGTTGCTGAATTAGCAGGTAGATGACTTACAAATTTATCTTTAGGGGGCCCCCTTTGCCCTCTGAGTTTAGAATTTCCAGGCAGGAGTGGGGCTAACAGCTGTGAGTTCTCTGGAGAGAGTTTCTTTGAGAATCCCCTTCTTTCCTGGGCCACTTGGGTCTTTTAGACAAAACTTCATTTCTCCACAAATCAGGAAATGGGAGTTATTGCCATGTCAGGACTTTTTAAAGATTTTCTTAATTCTGTTTGAGTCTAGAGGGATCACGGACTCATAAAGCCTGAGTTAAAGCACTCTGGCCTTTTCTGGTGTCACCCTGCTATTTCCAGGTTGGGTTTCTAATCAGGCAACAGCAGCCCAGCAGGCGTCTGGGAAATGCTGTCTCAGGAAGAGATGGAAACCTCCAGGGTGACCAGGGCTTCCATCACAGCAAGGAAGAGAGTTGGGGTAAAACCCTCTCTCCTCCTGAAGGTTTTGCCTAGACAATGATTTCTTACTCAATAAGCAATGCAGATTAAACGGCCATTTCACCAGATTCACTTGCGCTATTCTGTTACTTCTAAGCATTTTGATGATTTGACCAACACATGTATGTTCTGTTTGACAGTCAAGTCAGTATCCCTCTTTCTAAAGGTCTGGTCACAGACCTTTAGAAATGTATGTCAGACATGACCTGACATACACTTGACATCTAGAAGGCAGAATAGGTAGTTGTGTGGTAATCTTCACATATCATTCAATAGAACTGCAAGCTCAGGTGTGAGTTTTTCAGGCAGATGGCAGCATTTTACACCTGAACTACACAGAGTGCTCTTCTCTGTGTTGTTCAGAGTGCTTTTTAGATGATCATGATGAAAATAAAGAAGACACACAAAGTTAGTAAAAGTCTTTCCAGATTTCCACCAACAACAGAAATCAGTTACTATTTTGATCTATTTTCCTTAGTCTTTTAAATTAGCAAGTTTTTTTTTCTCTTACAAGCTATGATCATCCTGTGGGTATGGAATTATATTTGGCTTTTTAAGTTAACATTTTACTATAAATTTCTTTCAAGTTTCTCTGACATCTTTTCAGGCTTCCTTGTCATTCTTGCATGACATCCTATTGACAGTAGCTCTACGATCTGCCTTACTAAAGTCTGTAGCTACATATTTAGTCTGTTTCCAACATCTACACACAAGAAAAAATGCATCTTTAAGGTAGCATCTTTTTTTTTTTACAACATTTCCCAGATTTAGGGATACTGCATCAGACTGGATCACCAGAGTATTATAATATTATTTATCAAGTGGTTATTCCTATTGGTAAGATCTTATACATTTAAAGAAAATAACCTAACTTACAGGTAAAGACCTATCCAGGGAAATAGCTATGGTTTGTGTAACAGAAGTAAGTTAACATCATTCTTACATACTATGGGTATACACATTTGTAAGAAAAGCACTGTTTATGACCCAAAAAACTAAATTGCAAAGGCACAAGCTATACAGGATACAAAAATCATAGTTGCAACTAATTGTGGAAAAATGTTCAGCCATGTGAGCCATTTAAGACATGCAGAATAAGACACTATGTAATTGCATGTACATGGCATTCTTGAAAAGACAAAATATATGAAGAAAAACATCAGTGGTTGCCAGGAGTTGAAGCAGGGAGGAGCAGCATGAGCAAATTTTGGGGAAAGACAGAACAGTTCTCCGGCTTGATTGTTCTAGTGGTCACAGAAATCTAGACTTAAGTTCACAGAACTGTACACCAAAGCCAAAAGTCAATTTTACTATATGATAATTCAAAACCCAGAAATATATGCAATTGGTATTTTAAGGCATGTATTATAAATACAGAGATTATAGAGATAAAGTAAAAAGAATATATATGGAAAAGCTACATATTAAATTAAAATCTTAAAGTAATCAAAAGTAGCCTCAAATTACTAAAGAGAAATGATCAGATCTTTAAAAAACTTAAAATAGCTTTGGTTCTGTGGTATTTAAGCTCTTTTGAATATTTGCAGTTAGGCAAACACAGCTGAGAATAAAATAACATTAGAAATTAATAATGCATTTTATCTGAGGATAAATTAACATTTTAAGTCCTAATTTAAGCTGCAAAAAGAATTATAACATTTAAAATATATAAAAAATAGGCTGGGTGTGGAGGCTCATGCCTGTAATCCCAGCACTTTGGGAAGCTGAGGCGAGCAGATCACTCGAAGTCGGTAGTTTGAGACCATCCTGGCCAACATGGCGAAACCCCCTCTCTACAAAAATACAGAAATTAGCTGGGCATGGTGGGGGGCACCTGTAATCCCAGCAACTCTGGAGGCTGAGGCAGGTGAATGGCTTGGCTCCCGGCAGAGGTTGCAGAGAGCCAAGATCATGCCACTGCATTCCAGCCTGGGCAACAGAGCAAGACTCTGTCTTAAATAAAAAGAAAAGAAAAATATATAATAAAACAATAATATGTTTTTGCCTATGCAATTATCAAATATTTTTGAAATGCTATTACTTCATGTTGGTAGGTCAAAATGAATCATACACTTTCATACAATGCTGCTGGGTATGTAAATTACCACAATCCATTTAGCAGATATACACACGTGTGTGTATGTAAGTATATATGTGTGTGTGTATGTATGAATATGTGTACCTATCCAGCTATATTAAGAGCCAAGAAGATGTGTAATGAATACACAAGAAAGAAATTAACATAGAAGATTTTCGTGGGTTGCCTTTTGGTGTTCAGAGCCGATGGTAGGGAGAAGGGGATTTCCCTGGGTGTTAAAATAGAAAAGAGAGTTTCTGTGTACAAAAATATATGTGCTGGAATAGCATGCCTCAGGACTAAGCTTGTGTGATCTGTCCTCTGTGCGCTCTAAATTTCAGTTGGTCTCATCTTCACTGTCCATTCACATGTGATCTGAAAGACCAAGACAGTTGCCCCTTCATCAACTAAGATGGACTCTAAGGTTAAAGAAACAAAAGTTACCCAGCGGTGGAGGATCCAGGGCTTGCCTGGCATCACAACCTCCTAAATTCCTACAGCTACAGGAAAAGCCACACCCTTGCTAGTCTCCCTAATAATAAGAATAATCAGGTGAAGTGCGAGACCCTTCCTAACTCTGATTTACAACCCAGACCCCTGCAGCTGTGATTGGACAGGGGACCAGCCTTACAGGCATTCTTTCCTGATAAGCGACTGCAGACCTAAGCCAGTTTCAGCAGCTTACAGACACTGCACACAAAATGTCACTGTGTCCTATAATTTGCCTTTTGATGTAAAGAGCCAAATTTAACACCTCATTTTAATGCTAAAACCGTGCCCCAAAGCAAACATGGGATGTATGTTGGATATATGTTTACCCCGGCACCTGCGCTTAACTCCCCTCACAAATATGTATAGATTTTCCCCCAAAATGTTCTGAATCTATCCGACTCTATTGTGTAATATGGACCCTGGGAGGCATAAAACCAGCCTGCACTTTCCCACTTTGAAGAGAGAGCACCTTCGTTACACACCAAAGACTGTCTCTTCCCGGTGTGCAGACTGATACTGCCAATAAAGTTCTTGTGTACTGTCAGCCATCCTGGTGGTCTGTTGTGTAACACATGGCAGTCTCATACTTCATGACAACAATCTGTGCACAAGAAGACTGACTGGCCAGGCTGTTCTGAACAAGGCAGGGGCTAGGCCCCCCATAGACCCCTTGTCTGAGCAATAAAGTCACGCATTCAACTCTCTCCTGGATATCTCCAAGGGGACCCTCAACTCACCAGGTCCCATATAGAACTCCCTGCCTTCCCTTTCAAACATACCTCTTCCTTCATTTTGCCAGCTCAGTGCTGGTGCCGTGACGCCCAGCCCTCACCCGCTGCTTCAACTTCACTCTTCCCCTTGTGCCCCACGACCCACTTGCTTCATCTCCTCCTCCACCAGTTCTGCATCACTTCTCTTGTGACTCACAGCAGCATCTTACCCTGCCTCCTCTGTCCAGCCTTGGTCACCTCTTAATCTCCATCAAATCTCCATGCTCCAGCCTGAGTGATCTTAGGATCTTGCAAAACTGCTGCTGTTTCTCCAACATGCCATGTGTTTCACCGTTTCAGACTTCTAGGAAAGCTGCATCCTCTCCCTGGCATGCCTCCCTGTTTCACTCCATCCTCCCTGCTCGCTTCCTCATCTTTCAAGTTCCTGTTCAGTCTCTAGCTCCTCTTGGAAGCCTTCCTTCCCCTCCTCTATGACCCTCCCATCAACACATCTCCATGGAAGTTCTCAGCCCCAGCTCCTGCAGTTCTCTGAGTGCACTGCTACACAGAACCTGTCATACTGATTTGCGTCACGCCTGCCATTTCTACAGTCCGAGTGGGGTTGATCCTGTGGCTCCCACGCTCTCAGCCCTCTAATGTGGGGACTTAGTAGAGCCCCACCAGGATGTCCTCTACTTAATTCTTGAGATGCTACATACACTCAGAAGAGGGGTTCGACTTCAACTACACAAGTCTGTCTGGTCTCATCTGCAATACATTTAGCAAGAACTCCTCAGAATGAGTGCATGTGGTTGCCTTACTTCCCTCATCCCCAGTGATGATAAACAAGTTCCCTCTGTGACCACATTCCTTTGGAAATGCGGTCAGCCTGTGGGACAGGGGAAGAGACAGAGTGCCGGCGGCCACACTGCCATATTTCCCTAGAATGTGCAGTTGGATTTATGGATTCACATCTGTCTTCCGCAACAATTCCGAGAGAAGGGGCCCTGACTTCATCATCTATGTGCCTCCAGAGCTGATCCCTCTGTCTGATATATGTTAGAGACTCAGTGCATTTTTCCTTAGGGAGTTCATTTTCAAAAACAAAGTTTTACCGAATCTCTTCATCTCATGCATTTGTTTTACTTGCAAGAGTATACAACGGTCAAATTAAGTGACAGATAATTACAGAGGAAGTCAAGAGCAAAGGATGCAGCCCGGCACTTGTTATAAGCAAAAGATCGATGCCCTCATACACTGAACTGCTGGAGTTATTTAAACTATGTAAACCTGCTTTCTCATTTGGAAATCACTGATAACACTATTACTCATCTCAAAGAGCCATGAGGATTAAATGGGCAAACACACACAAGGTGCTTAGAATGGGGTTGGCTCAAAGTAAATGCTCAATAAATGTTAGTTATTATTATTATTACAACTCTGATATATTTTCTAATGGGCCTTCTTGACTTCATTGGTGTGTACCAAAAAGAGCAGGAGGAAAGTAGAAATAGTCTTTTAGGAGCATATCTGGGCTAAATTATGTGACCTTCCTCTGCACTCTGCTACAGAGCTCCCATAAAACCCTCCATCTATCTCTTGCAGAGCACTTACTACCCCTGATGTCCTTATCTGGATGCGACCATTATCATGATGGATATCAGGTATGTCCATCCAATCTTCCACGCTTTTGCTATCCTAGCTGCAAAACACCATCATGATATGTACTATGTTACATTACATTATGTTATGTTATGTTATTTATTTATGTATTTTTTTGAGATGGAGTCTTGCCCTGTTGCCCAGGCTGGAGTGCAATGGCGTGATCTCAGCTCACTGCAACCTCTGCCTCCTGGGTTCAAGTGATTCTCCTGCCTCAGCTTCCTGAGTAGCTGGGATTAAAGTTGTGTGCCACCACGCCAGGCTAAGTTTTGTATTTTTAGTAGAGACTGGGTTTCACCATGCTGGCCAGGCTGGTCTTGAACTCCTGATCTCAGGTGATCCACCCGCCTTGGCCTCCCACAGTGCTGGGATTACAGGCGTGAGCCATCGCCCCCGGCCCATATGTACTTTAGATCTACAAAGGATCTTTACTCTTACAGGCTCACTATTTTCAGCTTTAAGTGTGATTTCATTTGTCTTTTGTATGTAGCTTTGATGAAGGTACATGATCAAGTATAATTGCTGTGTGCTTTAGGTCGCACGCTAGTGAGTACTGAACTGAGAATTCTGGTCTTTTGATTCTCTGGGCACTGACTCCCCTATTTAGCTAGGCTGATTCACCCTCCACAATTCAAACCCCCAGAATGCTTTCATAGAGATGCTGAGGATGTCCACATAACTGAACCTGATGGGGAGAAATTCCATATAAATAGAAAGCAATAGAAGTATAATATACTCTCATCAACTGAAAAAATATCAAGAATTCTCTTCCTCAGTAGCAAATGAAATAAGAAATAGCCAACTTCTTCATTTAATAAAATGTTTGGACAGCATTTGCATTACTGTAATTTAGTGGGAGGTGGCTGGGTGTTGGGGGAGAGTCTCACAGAAATAAAATAACAATAGTCATCACTTGTATCAAAACCTCTCACATGTGGGAGAGAGAACACAGATTAATCAACAGTAAATGGGGAATGAAAAACAGAGCATTCAATGGTTTCCAGTTACATCTGCTCAGCCAAATTTGGTAAACACCAATTCGGAAAAATTTTGGCAAATTAAGCTACACCAATAGCTTTGGATTTCTTTATGAGATAGAAAGGTTTCTTAGGTAAAAGTGACTGCTATTACAAGTAACATAAAAAAAGACTTTTTCACAATGTGCACAGAAGAAAGATGATAACTAGTAAAAAAATCACATAGTCGGGTAGCGTTTTGCTTTGTTGCTAAGACTTCTACTAAGTAGTATAATAAAGAGGTTAAATATTAGCTTTCACCAACAAAAATGGTCTCAAAAAATGAATTAAAATAGTAAGTATGGGCCAGGCACAGTGGTTCACACCTGTAATCCCAGCACTTTGGGAGGTTGAGTTGGGAGGATCACTTGAGCCTAGGAGTTTGAGAGCAGCCTCAGGAACAAAGCAAGACCCTGTCTCTAATTTTTTTTTTAAATTAGCTGGGCATGGTGGCACACACCTATAGTTCCAGCTACTCGGGAGGCCGCTGTGGAAGGAACACCTGAGCCCAGGAAGTCAAGGTTGCAGTGAGCTGTGATTGCATCACTGCACTCCAGCCTGGGCGACAAAGCAAGACCCTTTTCAAAATAATGATAATAATAATAAAGTATAAATTGAAGATAATATTTTAAAATAACCCCTGCAATGCACAGTGACAAAGGAAACCCAAGCCTAACAGTCAACCCTCAGTCAGAACTAGAGACGAAGGAGGCTTCGTGGACAGACCTAGTGCTGCCCTCCTGCCTGCCAATATTAATGATACTCCACACTTTCCCCCTAAAACCAATAATAGTGTTGAAGTTAAACCTTGAAATATAGAAAATAAAGCACCTGGGATGACATTATTAATCTTCTGACACCGATTTTAATAGGTTACATGAATAGATCGTCCCACTAAGGCAGAGCCCTGGCCAAGTTACACTATTACTTGAGAAAGCCGTCCCAGTCTTTGTTGAGTTAAAGCCTAATTCTTAACCTGTTATTTAAAAGCCTTCATGTATTGGGGTCACGTTGCCCTCTTCACACATCCACGACTCTCAGTGGAGTCCCAGCCTGCCTGGACTTCTCTCGGTTTGCTGAAGGCTCCCTGAATATCTGTCTTCATGGCTCTGTTCATGCCATTCCTTCTGTTTCTGAGCTCTGCCATCTCCACCCAAGCACAATTACCATCTTTCAAAATCTTTCTCATGTTTCATGAGATCCTTAAAAAATCCTATGAGATAGAGTGGGTATTACTAGTTACTCACCAAATAATATTAAAAATGATCATCACATTGATGATTGTAATGAAATCTCTTATCATCACATTGATGATTGTAATGAAATCTCTTGGATACTTTGACTTACGTTATCTCCATAAACTCTTCCAGTAGCCGTCAGGTGGACAGGGCAACTACGGTAGTAATCTCCATCTTATTAATTTATAGATTTTATGGCTGGGGCTCAGCAAGTTTAGGTGACTTGTCTATGGTTACAAAGTGCTTGGAAGGCCTGAATTCAAACTCAGGGTTCAGATTTCAGTCCCTTTCCATAGTATCCTACCACCTGCCAGATCTAGCGTCTTCAGCCGTATTCCAAGCGCATGTCTGCCATGCTTTTTTCTTACCCACTTCTCACTTTTGTTTTTCTCCTTCCAGAATCCATAGAATTAATTAGCTCAGATGGGGACAGGTACGGGTAGACTTTCTCCTAGATGGGAAGGGTCCTCTCTTATAGGACAGAGTTCTCACCAAGGCGACATACAAATAAAATGCCCTCTGATGGTGAATATGAACGTTTCCCCTTCAGCTCAGGGTGCTGCCACCAGTACTGATGTGAAGAAGAAGAAGGGAGAAAAGTGGGTGAGGAGGGAGGAGGGCAGTGGGCCAAGGTCTGCGAGTCTCACCGAGTCTGGACCCTCGGGCCCCAGCTGGCCCACCTCCCTCTGTACTTGCAGTCCCTGTGAGGTGCCTCCTGGCTGTAGCAGGCAGGCTCTCAGTGATATGGGACACAGCCTTGCCGTCCACCTCGGAGTTCAGCCAGTCACAGAAATAGTGTTTAAAACGGTGTTAGGCTTTCCATGAGCTTTTAGCCCATGTTACAGCTGAACTACCAAGCATGTGCTAGGTGACTGTTGTCCGCTGTGAAAATCTGTCATGCCTAACAGTATTCCTACATTTCAGAGTCCCAACAACTAATGACTTTAAAATTACTGAAGTCACTTTTGAAATGACTATGGATTTATTTTAAGTTTTTTTTTCTTTTTTTCTGAGGGTAAGAGTAGGGGAAGGTCAATTGTGGTAAAAACAATAACAATAATTATATTAAAACTCAACAAATATTCTATTAATTTGGTATGCAAGTAATTGCAGTTTTTGCCATTAAAAGTAATAGGGGAAAAAAAGGCTAGGCATTGTGGCTCATGCCTGTAATCCCAGAACTTTGGGAGGCCGATACGGGTGGATTACCTGAGGTGAGGAGTTCAAGACCAGCCTGACCAACATGGTGAAACCCTGCCTCTATTAAAATACAAAATTTTAAAATTTGCCATTAAAAGCATTGGCAAAAACCACAATTACTTTTGCACCAACCTAATAATCCCATCTCGCCATACTCCCCTGCATACCTTAAGATGCCTTAGTGCTCTCTGTGGGGTCATTAGCTTTCAGTTGTTCAGGCAACTGCCTTAGAACTAATTCTGATTTCTGAACAAATCCTTAGCAAGTATCTTGAACATGGAAGATGTCAAAAGGAAAAATGGAAACAGTATATA
The DNA here is from genome assembly GCF_001698545.2 of Rhinopithecus bieti. Lineage (NCBI taxonomy): Eukaryota > Metazoa > Chordata > Mammalia > Primates > Cercopithecidae > Rhinopithecus > Rhinopithecus bieti. The sequence continues at coordinate 1,301,093 of NW_016805426.1, forward strand.
CCTGGATGTCCCAGACACTCACTCTAAGTCCACGAGCAGGAAAAAAGAAAGGCTCGCTCGCCTCTTTCCTCCTTGATCTCCACACAGACTGTCATTCCCAGGTTGGTTTCTTTGAGGCGGGATCTGCTGGAGGCCATGAAGTATCATTTTGGAGAAACTCTTCTCCCAGGGTTCCATAAATCAAAATGCTGGTGTGGGGGTGGGGTCAGGCTTGGTTCCTTTCCTGCTCCCAATTCCTTTCTAGATCTCAGCTCTCCCACAAGCAGTTGCCCTGGGGAAGAATCCTTGAAAATGTTGTAATCACCCACAATCTGCTGGTACTATTTTGGGAACTGGATGAGATAAGGTATGAGGAAACTCCATAAACTCCTACATGCATTGCACAGATTAAATGAGTTAATATGTATAAAACAGAACAATGCCCAGCACAGAGTAAGCCTTCTACATGTGTTTATTTTCATTATTTGAAATGCTAAAACAATGTTCCACAATTGGAAAAATGGCTGTCCAAATCATAGATACTCTTTCTCCTTCTTCCTCAGGCTCATTGGTATTTATTACCTAATGTTCTATGATTACAATGTCCACGATTTCTGATTATAGTGACTATGCATCCATTCACTCATTCATTCATTCAACAAACAGTTACTAGAGCTACTAGGCACTAAGTGTCTCAGGACACTGCAGTCAGCCAAAGAGTCAAAACCCATCCTTTGTGCAGGGGTCCAGATGCACAAGACAGACAAGAAAGCAGAAGAATATAATATGAAATACACCAGGTGACTCCCATGAAACAAACTAAGCACAGGAGAGAGGTGGGGAGTGCTGGGTGGGGCGGCATGGAGGGTTTCACTGGTTCCGAAGGGTCTCCGTGAATGATGTTGAGTAAAGACCTGCAGGAGGAGAGGAGTGAGCTACGCAGACAACGGCAGGTGAGCGTGCCCGGCTGAAACATGGGTGTGAGGTTGGAGCTGCCAGGCATGTTCTGGGAAGGAGGGTGGGCTGCATGGAGTGAGCAAGGGGTAGAGAAGACAGACGAGGTAAGTGTGCCCGTGGGGCTGTCCACAGGCCACGGTGAGAATCTGGAGTTCAGGTAGGACACCGCCCAAGGGGTCTACATGCCATCTTCAGCTCTGAGTGCAGAGCCGACTTATTTACACCTAGAATGGGGGTATCCTGGTCCCTGTGTTGAGAGGACTATAAGGAGCAGGTGCAGAAGAAGAGAGACTACTGGGGGCGACTTCACTCTTCCAGTTGATGGTCAGGGGCACCAGAAGAGGGACCCTGGCAGCGTGCAGGGATTCCAATGTCTCTTGACGGGATGTGTCAAGTGACTGAAGATGAGGGGAGGGAAAAGAAGGAGCAGGGTGACCCCAACCCATGGTAAGAAGCCGTCCCCATTCACAAGATGGGAGCCCTGTGGGAAGAGCTAGATGGTGCGAGAAGAGGAGATGTTTGATTTGAACACGTTAACTGTGAGATATGGAGAAAACTATTGTTATCTTTTCTGAGTCAAGGATTGAGACACATGAAGTAAGGATGTAAAAGTTGTATTTTCAGCAGCCAGGTACAGAAACTTCTTGGGCATGTGGGTATTTATTGGGAGTCACGGGACTAGATATTTGAGGTCTAGGTCACATAATTTCCATACCTAGAAAACAACAGTTGGTAAAAGATATAAAAACTGAAATGATGATGATGTTGGTTAAGAGGACAACAGCACCCATCACTTACTGAGCAGTTGCTAATCACGGTCATTATTAGAAAACTCATATTTTCCCCCCTTGTGTTTTCAAACAAAGAAGCTTGCCTGGGTCTGGGCCTCTCCCTCTAACCTATCCTTACTCCCCATTCCTGCACCCCAGGAAGAAGAGTGATTGATCTGATGGATAAGTCTGTAAAAGAAAATAAAATCTCAGTTCCCCCAATACGTTATGCCATGGGGAGAGGTAAGCCTGGAAGCCGAGTCCTGCCACCCTGCCATTCTTTCTCCCCAGGAGACAGCAGTCACTTCACAACCCTGTGTCACAGCATTCTACGTAAGCCAGGCTCCCACAGTGACAAAAGGCCTCATGTTTCTCCAGATGGCCACCCTCACAAACTGCTCACAAGGAAATTCCTTTCTGGCCCCTAAATCCTTCAGGAGCCACATTCCCTTACAAAACAAGCCTATGCCAATTGCAACCCTAGGACTGCAACCTAAGCTTAACTTCTAAAACTGAGTTCTGTTTCAGGAACTCAGCTGACAATGTTGATTTCAAGCTCATCTTCCCAGGTACAGGAGAAGGGCCAGCTGAGATCAGTCACTCTTTCCCTGACCCTGAGGCAGGTGCATAATGGATTTGTTCCTCTGCTCCCTGTTTTCACACATTTACCTTATCTTATGTAAGACATGGATTTGGTAAGCGCCAATTAGAGCCTCACTGCCTCCCTCCTCCCTCTTCCCTCCTGCTTGCCCCCTCTCCTTAAGCACTGAGTTCCTAAAACCCTCTTTGGAAAGCACAGGTCACAGGTTCTTCTGTGGCTGGTATTTTTCCCGGGCGTGTCCTCAAACTTTAGCTCAATAAACCTCAACTGATAGAGACACTCGCCTCAGTCACTCATTTTATGGTTAACAGGTTCTAGATGAATAAACCGTTCCCACCCATCTCCACCCTCCTCCTCTCATTTTGCAGGATCTGCTGTCCTGCAGAACCATTTCTGCACTATTCTTGGCCTAGCTGTAGGCTAGGGTGGGGGGTGCATCGTCCTCAGTTGGCAGGGGTGAGGGGTCCTTGCCACAGTCCAGCATCACCTGCGATGCTGTGAACAGAGACGACCAATTTATTTGCCTGAACACTTTAGCTATCTCCATCGATCTAGCCTTTGTTATAACTGGGTGGACATGCTTCTCCATCTCCCTGCCTCCTGATCTGCTACTCCTTTTGTTCTAAGCACAAGCATAGCCAAGAGGGCTTATGTGTTGGATCCCCCACAACCCACAAAATTGTGCAAAGGACTCACAGCGAGTAAGCAACAGCACCTGAACTCAGCCTTGGTGGCTAAGTGTCTCCACCCATACTAATACATTACTTCTTGTTAGCAAATGTCTTTGAAAGTTAGGTCAGGGAAGACATGAATGCATGGGGGTTGCGCTGTAGACTGTTTCTGTCTGCTCCCACCCGTCCCTACTTGCAAAGGACGTGTTATGACTGTAGGGCCAGGCTTTCCCAGTAACTTGCTTAATTATCCTAAGCACTAATAGGATGCTTCTCTTTGTCTGTACCTGGGGCTTAACGATCGTTCTTTCTACTCCATGGCTATGGTTTGAAGAGTGAAGAAGTGGGTGATATAAACAGAGATGGGCTCAGAACACCCTAAGTTCTCTTCTGGATGTCAGGGCTCCTCCACCTATCTGGGTAATTTTCTCAGCATGCCATAAGCCTGTGCAATTCCCTCCAAGCTTCTGCCATTCATGTCTTTAGAGGTGGCTGATTGGGATCAATGAGGATTTGTAGGCCAAAGTCTAGAAAGAAACTTCATCAGATAAAGCTGGGAGGAACGAAGCCTCTCTGGCATCATTTTCTAACCGTGGTTAGGATAATCACTTACTAGACACAAAGATGCTGCCTTCTATAGGAGTAAGTGGAAATGTAGGACTCTGCTCTTTGTGGCAAAATTTGCTCTGAAAAGACAACCTTCTCTCTGACTCTACCATTGTGCGACCCAGTAGCTCTAACCGAGATGCTGGATCCCTTGCAATCCTCCTGACATTTCTTTCTGCCATGTAGGTGCTCAGTGAGGAAGAGCACACCACCCAAAACAGGGGCGTCAAGTTGGGACCAGAGACTCGGGTGTTCTGGTCAAAGGGTGCCTAGACTGAGAAGGCGAGCTGAAGCCCCTGGGCATGGGGCTCTGCTGTTCTCGAACCTTTGCATGGCAGAGTTCAAAAAGGCACAGAGACCCAGAAGGAGTTAACACATGAAGGAGCTCACGGTTTGCAAATGTGGGTGTCATGGAGTGTAGGCCAGCTCTATCAGTGTCCAAGCTGTATGGTCTTGGACAAGTGACTTAATCTCTCTGTGACTGCATTATCATATCTGCAAAGCAAGGTGTATAATGGACCCACTTCATTGGGTCTATGTCTACGTTGTGATGATTGAATGAATTAATCCATGGAAAATGCATATGACAGTGTTTGGTGGAAAAGATGGCTATGATGATCACACCACACTTGACTAAAACATCCTCAGAAATTCTCCCTCAGGAAAATACCATGGGAACTTGTTTCATGGGTCATCAGACATGGCCCAGAACACCTCTGAGCCACTTGCGAAGGGATGAAGTGACACAAATGTTTGTTTTTTGCTGTTAGTCACTAAGCATTTGGAATACCTGCCTACCATATTGCAAAGCACTGCACTGGATATGCAGTTGGAACGGGGTCCCTGTTCTCAATACATTATGGGGCAGTTATGGGGCAAACCTTTCCATCCTAGAGTGCGGTCAGAGAAGGAGGCTTCAAGAGCCTTGACTCCACTTTCTTAACCTCTGATCCCAGGAATAGAGACATGGCTGGTTCTCATGAACTTGGCGTCAGAGACAGAGCAAGAAATGGCAAAGTGAGCTGTCACCCCTGGGTACACCAGTAGCAAAAACACTCCTGTCCTCCTATGCTGCTGTGACACCCCACCCCACTTCCTCCTGCGGGCGTGTGACACTTTTCAAAGAAAATACAGTATTTGGTAGTATCAACACAGCAAGCGGAAGTAGCGGTGCTCGGTTCGCAGTGAGCTAACAGTTTTACAGAGAATACTCTACAGAATCCTCCATGTGCCGGCTGTGCCCGGTGACGGGGGACTGGGCTATCACAGTCACAAGGGGGTTGCTGCAGATAAAGGGACAGGGTGGACCAGGGAAGGGCACCAGAGGAAGGGAAAGAAAAAGCAGAAAGAAGGAGCTGGGTCTACCTGGGTGGATGTACACGTTTAGGGCAACGTGAATTGATCACATCCAGTTGCAGCCAGAAATGCTGCCAGCCCACAAATGCAAGTGTCGCAAAACTTGGTTGCAGTTGTTTCGGGTTTAGAATTCATGGAAACTCTAAAATTAGGTAATACTTAGGTTCCCAGGCCAGCCCCTTCACTGACCATTCATCTGCTAATTCAGAAAGGAGCCAAAATTAATACATAAAACTGACCACTCGTTGGCATTGTTCTAGCTTACGGGAGTCTCTGTTTTTCTTCCTCGCTGTGACATTTCAGATTTACTGTAGGCTGAGTATCCACTGGGGGCCTAATTTCTGATTTTAAAAAAAACTCTTCAGTTGTTTTATGATGTGAGAAGGGGACATCTGTACTCTCACCTGTCAGCAGGGTGGAGCCCGCTTGGTTCTCAGAGACGGTCTTGGAGAAACAGCAATATCAGCATCCCTGAGACCTCTTTAAAAACATAAATCCTGTAGCCCCACCCAGAGCTGCTGGGTGAGAAACCCTGGGGTGGGGATGGAGCTTTAGCAAGGCTGCCAGGGAACGGATGCACACTAAAGTTGGCAAAGCTGCCCTGGAGTCAGCTCCGCCAGGCCAGGCCTGCAGCTTTCTCGTTTCTGTTTGCTCAGAATCCAGCACAGTGCCTGGTGGGTCTAAATCAGCAGTTCTCAGTGGGTCATGTTACTGGTGGGGGACATTTGGCAATGTCTGGAGACAGATGTCTTTGGTTGTCACAAATGGCGGGAGGGCGTGCTCCTGGCATCTAGTAGGGTGAGGTCAAAAACACAGCTCAACAACCTACAATGACAGGCTAGTCCCCAAGAACCCTCTCAAAACCAATAGTGGTGAGGTTGAGAAACCCTGTTCTAAGTAAATGGCAATGCTAAGAATATCTCCCCAATCCATTCCTCACCACTTCTCATCACTTCCTCAAGTTCAGTGAATTCCGGCCCCACCCGGAGGACGGAAGAAGGTAGATTGGAAGAAAGTAGATTGAGGGACTCTGTCTCTCTCTCTTTCCCATATTCCCTTCTCATTTAGGGACCACATGTGACACAGGAATTGACCATGTAAGATGTCCATAATAAGCGTCTTTGGAATAAGTAAATGAATGAATCCATTATAATAAGGCAGGAAATAAATCAGTTAGTGGATCTGTTTTTTGTTTGTTTGTTTTTTCATTTTGAAAGCTGAAAGTGCCCTTATTGATCTAGTGGTCTGCCCTCTCATGTAACAGAAGAGAGAACTGAGGCTGAGAAAATTAAGGCGAATGATCAAAGCTATCTACCTAATTAGCTGCAGGAGGGGATTAGGGCCAGTTCTCCCAGTGCCTCCCTCAGTCCTCTTTCGGCTGGGCCAGTGTTTGACTCTTCTGGGCATCACTCAGTAAGGATCTGATTTGAATAGGTGACTGGATTTGCTCCTGCACAGAGTATTAATATTACACAGGCTGAAGGATTGTTTAAATGGCCAGATGTCGGACCCTGTCAGACTTAATGCTTGTAACTTGTACTGATTTCTGAGCAGTGTGCCAGCGTCCAGTGCAGTAGCTGGCATTCAATTAGCCAGTGGCCAGGTGAACCCCTCGCTCTTCATACTTTAAAAGGGGTTTTTCTATATTCATGATATGCATATAATATGAACAGATTAAAAGCTTAGTTTCTTTAAGAAAAACATGGTTTAAAACAGTACTTGGTTATAGGATACACAGCTTGCAAATGTCAAGCTTCTACTTGGTGAATTTGTCGTGAGCCATTCAGATTATTTTGTGACGAGAGACATTGCTTGAAATGTGCTTCAGTCTACAGTCATCCCACCCCGAATGCACCCAATCTTGTCTGAAACGTACTTCAACCTGTTCTTATAAGACACCAGTCTCTTAAGAGAACACGACAGCATTTTATAACTGCAATTTCATTATTCTCCAGAGTAGAAGGTAGATGGAGTGAATAACTACCTTCATTTTTAAAAGTAGTGCATTATAGATTAGTGGCAAATAACTAATATGCACAGAGCACTTTACAGTTTACAAATAGCTTTTCAAAGACGAGAGTAATTAAGAGGCTGCTAAATCTAAGAGATATTGGTAATTTATTTCTTCACTGGCCCTTTACCACAGAGTTAAAGAGCACTATTCTGTGGTATCCTGTTTTACTGCAATACTTGCTAAATTGCAATTTATTCTAATTTTCTAATTTTTTCATATTCCCCCTTGAATCTAAGCTCTATGACTTCAAAAGTAATGTTTAGATTTTGTTTTTTTAAAAAAACATTTTTTACTTTTTAGAGCAGTTTTAGATTCACAGTAAAATAAGAAGGTGCAGAGAGTTCCCACTTAACCCCTGTGCCTATAGACGCAGAGCTCCTCCCATTATCAACATCCCCCATCGGAGCTGGGGATGAACCTACATTTGCATGTTATTATCACCCAAAGTTCATAATTTACCTTAGGTTCACTCTTTTTTTTTTTTTTTTTTTTGATATGGAATCTCGCTTCGCCGCCCAGGCTGGAGTGCAGTGGCACAATCTCGGCTCACTGCAACCACCATCTCCCAAGTTCAAGCGATTCTCCTGTCTTAGCCTCCTGAGTCGCTGGGATTACAGGCACCTGCCATCATGCCCGGCTAATATTTGTATTTTAGTAGAGACGGGGTTTCACCATGTTGGCCAGGCTGATCTTGAACTCCTGACCTCAGGTGATCCACCCGCCTCGGCCTCCCAAAGTGAGAGGACTACAGACACGAGCCACCATGCCTGGCCTGGGTTCACTCTTGACGCTGTACATTCTGTGGATGAGATGGATCCACCGTTACAGCGGATCATGCAGAAGTTTCACTGCCCTAAAAATGCCCTCTGTCTCTTCATCCTTCATTCCCTCAGCCCTAATAGGTGTTAAAATAAAGATATTATAATGGGAATAATGTGGTTCTGGCAGCAAAAGAGATGGACAGGTTACCAGAACAAAATAGAATGCCCAGAAACAGATTCAAGTATATATAAAAGTTCTGTGTTTAAAGAAGACGGTATTTAAGCTCAACGGGAAAGGGAAAGATTGCTTAATAAATGGGACTGTGTCTACCAGCTAAAACCTACATTAAAGCTAACATAATACTAAATTCAGATAGATTGAAGACATTCATGCAGAAAGAAAACTGCTAAACCACTAAAAGTACCAGATAATATAGATCAATAATTATACCCTTTTAGAATTTGGAATGACTTCTTAGATACGATCCCACAAACAAGCCCCACAAAGGTAAACATTTCCAAACTAGTTTACAAAAAACTTGTGTGTTATTAACATACTTAAAGCTGGGAGACATAATTGCAAAATATGTGGCAAAATATTTAATTATTTAAATATCATTAAAAAGGGCAAATCCCCTAATCAAAAAATGGACAAAGGCTAACAACAGGCAATTTACAAAAGAAAAGTTATAAAGGGCCAATAAAACAAGTTCAATTTTACTAGAAATAAAAGATATATAAATATAAATTATCCAGGGTTTTAATCCCTTCTCTGCAATTCAAATGCATAAGTCTAAAATAGAAAAGAGCATTGCAAGACAATTCCTAAGCCAAAAGAACAAAGCTGGAGGCATCACCTACCTGACTTCAAACTCATACTACAAGGCTAACAGTAACCAAAACAGCATGGTACGGTACCAAAACAGAGATATACGAGCCATGGAACAGAACAGAGCCTCAGAAATAATTCCACACATCTACAGCCATCTGATCTTTGACAAACAATGCTCATCATCACTCGCTACCAGAGAAATGCAAATCAAAACCACAATGAGATACATTCTCACACCAGTTAGAATGGTAATCATTAAAATCAGGAAACAACACGTGCTGAGAGGATGTGGAGAAATAGGAACACGTTTAACACTGTTGGTGGCACTATAAACTAGTTCACCATTGTGGAAGGACACGTGGCGATTCCTCAAGGATCTAGAACTAGAAATACATTTGACCCAGCCATCCCATTACTGGGTATATACCCAAAATACTATAAGTCATGCTGCTATAAAGACACATGTACACGTATGTTTATTGTGGCACTTTTCACAATAGCAAAGACTTGGAATCAGCCCAAATATCCATCAGTGACAGACTGGATTAAGAAAATGTGGCACATATACACCATGGAATACTATGCAGCCACAGAAAAGGATGAGTTCGTGTCCTTTGTAGAGACATGGATGCAGCTGGAAACCATCATTCTCAGCAAACTATCACAAGAACAGAAAACCAAATACCATATGTTCTCACTCATAGGTGGGAATTGAACAATGAGATCACTTGGACACAGGAAGGGGAACATCACACACCGGATCCTATTGTGGGGAGGGTAGGGAGGGATAGCATTAGGAGATATACCTAATGTAAATGATGAGTTAATGGGTGCAGCACACCAACATGGCACATGTATACACATGTAACAAATCTGCACATTGTGCACATGTACCCTAGAACTTAAAGTAGAATAATAATAAAAAAATAAATAAAAATAGAAAAGAAATTATTCTGTAATATAAACTAACTTTGTAGCAAAATTCAAAATCTGACATGAAGCTCTTTATAGTCTACGTATTCTACTGAACATAACTCCTAATATCCTTCCCCAGTACACAGCTTTTTGGGAAAAATTTTGTAATATACAGGATATAACTTTATTACCTTTATAAAATATGAATTATGAAGCAGATCTGGCCATAGCAATTTGGATTAGAGACCTCTACAAGTTTTATAGAAGGAAATGTGTATTAAATGACTTTAAAGTGATAAAGAAAGTGTAAGAAAATACACTTACAAGACTGTTCATTGCAGCATAGCTCAATAATAATAAAACTAGGAACAGCCTGAAGATTCAGAAATAAGATATTGTTTAAATATATAACGGCGTGTAACCATAATGGAATATTTTATAGCCAGTGGCTTATTATTTATTGAAAGAAAGATATTTACAGAATATACTTAAAAGTTAAACAGAAACATACTAAATATATATATATATATATAATGTAAACTCATTACAAATATAAAAATCTATGTCAGTGGAAAAAAATTTGGAGCAGAATGTTATCTCTCAGTATATGGGATATTAGGCAATTTTAACTAGCTCTTTTGGAATTTGCAGTTCAAATTTTAAAAAATAATTCTGTATAATAAAAGGGAAAATGTTTTCATATATTTCTTCGGTTTGAAGTCCTAACAATTTAGTGAAGTAGGATGAATTGTTCCCATTATAAAGAAGGGAAAAATGGATGTGTACAGAAATTAACACTTTCTCCAAGGCTGCCGAGCTTGTAAATAACCTGGCCCACTTCCACTGACTCTAACTCTAGTTTCTTCCCACTACAAGACCTCTGTTCAACTGGTCCCAGATATCACCTGGCACCATTCAGATGCCCAGTTTTGATAACATTTGGTAATTTAACACATCTCTTTTTCACCTAATACCAACCTATCAGGAGTTTTTCACCTAATACCAACCTATCAGAAAGTACCATGGGCATCTAAGCGATAATTCCTGTTTCCAAGAATCCTCCAATCCTCATAATGGGATATTCCCAACTTAAGAAACAGCAAATATTATAGCTTTACTAATAAGTCATTTGTTTAGGTCAGGGAATATACATTTTTTTCCCACAGAAATGTTACCCATGATTTTAAATCCACATATGTATTAATACATTTTTTTTTTTCAGTACCAAATGGTGCTATGAAAATGTGAAAATTACCAGTATCAGAATGGAGTCCCTTATGTCAAACCCCAAGTAAAAAGACCTGGGAGGCTACCAAGGAAGTAGGCAAGGAATTCCCCAAAATCAAAGTATTCCAGACAAGCTGCTGGCCTGACACATCTGTCTCCAGTCATGCGCCAAGGTCACCTCCTGAACTGGGCCCATGTCCACCTCCCCTCTTGGTCTTTTGAAGTCTCCCCTCGCTGCGCCTCTTTAGGCACACCTGCGATCCATCAAAGCAGACAGATTCTGATTGCAGTCCCCTGCTCTTCCCAAATAAGCTCTCTGCTTTGGAAAGTCAGTCTGTCTGTCACTCATTTTAAATTGACGAAACCAACTGCTGTGGATTTGCCATAGATCTATGAGGAAATGCCCCCAGCCTCCCACATGCAGTTCTAGGAGCACCGCCCTGTGGCAGCCATGGCAGTGGATCACAGGCCCTCTTCCTACTGAGCAGTGGAATTGCGCCCTGCTGCCAGCTCTAGGTCACCTTTGGGAACCCAAGGACAGTGGGAAGTAAGGGGGGCCCTGGGGAAATAAGTGAGAGTGGAGAAGTCTGCATGTGTGTGTGGAAATGAGGAGGACGAGGAGAAGAAAAGGAATGTGTGAAGCTGATGGCCACAAGTGAGGGCATTTGAAGACTCGGGCAGCCCATAGCTTTAACCCCCCCACCTGCACTGAACCTGGGTGGTCCCAGACACAGATTCCTTCAATGTCCCTTTGCTGAGGGGTATAACCCCCAGGGTGGACCCAGACACTTGCCACTGGCTGGAACATGGATGTGATGGTGTCAAATCACCTTGGCAGTGACCTTGGCGATGACGTTAGCTATGCCCTTGACTGCCTGAGCCCGGGCTCTGAAGTGGGAGGTACGTGCACTGTCTTCTTTCAGTCACTGTTGCTTGGGACCCCTATGATGGCAGCAAACTTGTAGACTAATGAATAGCACACCTCATAAGACTTTAGTAAGAAGCAGACAAGGCTACAACTGAAAACATGTTCTGGAAGATACAAAATTATTCTAATAGTAAAATACAATTTTATTATTATACTCTAAAAATCTCAACTCCTTCTTCCCCTCCCCTTCTCCTCCTCTTCCTCCAGCCAGTTCTCCCTGTTCTTCTCCCAGGCAAAAATAAGATAAAGAGTGGTAACCAAATGGGGCACTGAGCTTCAGTGTCCTGACTCAGCTCCGCAGCTGACAGCACAAAACAACCCCAAACCATCTTCGGGGCACAACACTTTCCTGAGGTCTGAAAATTTGAAATTCCAATAGGTTTTCTGGGTAAGAACCCTGAGAGAGAAAGCAGAATAAAAAACAGTTAGAGCATCTCCTCCATCTGTGTTTGCTTGCGAGCTGCAAGAGGAAGGAGAGGTCTGGAGGCACCACTTTCCCTCCTAGAAACAAAACAATACCTACCGTACCTTTGGAAGAATACCCTTCCCCATCCCAGTTCTCACTCTCCCAAGCTAGGGGCTCAGAGTAGCATGAGCTCTGGTGGGGCTGGCGATGAAACAATTTGACAAGCATCAGGGACAGAAAGATGGGGCGCAGTGGGGGGTGTTGGGGTGTGGCTGGTGGGAGATGCAGAAGAGGGGGCTTGATTACTCTTGTTGGTTTCATACTATAGGCATTTGTTGAATGCTTGCAGAGAAGTTGGTGATTCTTTTTTTAATTTCTCACTTTGTTTTCTAAAATAAAATTTCATCTTGTTTTAAAAGGACTGAAAACAATAAGCCATTTTGTTAATCTGTACCTCAGTTTACCTCTTAAGGAAACAAATGAGGAGGAGGACTAACAAAATCCGATGTTTATTCCAAGTGCTTTCACATTCCATCTCTCCATTTTAATGCCACCATCTTGTGACATATCCAAGTTGGTCTCTTGTCCTTACTTTACAGATGTGGAAACGGGCTCAGAGAGGTGAAGACATTTGCCCAAGGATGCACAGCTTGTCCCAGCCCTGTGAGAATGGGAACTCTGGTGCCATACAAGCTAACCTGAGGACATTGCACTGCCCAGGTAGTGCCCCTCCTTTCTCGCAGTCTATTCTGAAAGTATGCATAGGTCTTTGAGCTCCTGAAGCTAAGTGCTGTTCTGTGAGTATTTTTAATGGCACCTGGCTGAGTTGGTTATGGTGAGAACTTCGTCAGGAGACCTTTGGCTCCCACTGAGCTCTCTTCACTGGTCCTTGCTGCAGAGATATGATGATTGACACGTCTTATTCATCTGACACTTCTCTGGGACTCTCAAAGACACTTTCACCTCAGTTGCTCCAAGAAAGGAAGCCACACGTCTTGACTTTGATATCTGCAAACTCAGGACTAGGGAGGGCACGCTAACTTTTCCCTTTTCTGGTTCCTCTTCCACAGCGCCCCCGCCCCTGCACTTCCTCCTCTGAGGCCTCTGCAGTTTAACGCTTCCTCGCTGGGGATGCTTTGGAAATAAAAGGCAAGTGGCATGAAAAGAACATCTGGCCTCCTGCAAAACAGGAAGGAAAAGAAGAAGGGAGGGGAATTGCTCTCTCGGGGACGAATTTGCTTACTGCCTCCAGGAGCAGGGAGAGTGGGACCAAGGCCCTTGCTGGCTTCCCCAAGGATGTGCCTTCTGTTCCTGCTGAAACGCCCATTATCGTGCCTCAGGGTGTGGGCTCAGAAACAGGAGTAGCTGCTCTAGGGGGAGGCCCACTGTGCTAGGTTCCAGTGGTCCAACTCCCAGCGCTGCCAGGACTGGGGCCTGGAGGTGGTTGAGCTTGGAGGCGGCATTGTCAGGAGAGGGGTATACAAGCCTGGGCCAACCTGTTCATAACCAATTCCAGGTCTTTCCTCGCTGGACCTCGGGGAAGCTAAAGGAGCCAGGCTGGTTTTGGACTGGAGGCATCCCAGACAGGAATGACCTCTTAGCAGAGAGACAGGAAACATTTGACAGAGGCTGTTCCATTGGGAAATGTCATGACAAAAGCTGCATTTCACATCTGTCATAGACATGACTCGGTTTGAAGGACATGGGGAAAAGCTTTTTAAAACCAAGATAACCCCTCCCTGGTTCCTCCTGCCTTCAGAACATCCAGTTGGCACTAAGATAATGGGGGCCTTCCCTTGCTCGGCTGTGATGTCACACTGACGTCACCAAAGTGACACAGGTCTGCTGGAGTCGTCCTAGTGCCAGCTGGTCATGGACTCTGGAAAGTCGGAGTTGGAATAAGACTGATTCTCCTAGTTCAGATTTTAGGCTGTCAACTTTTATCTATTTCCATACTATCTAGAAATGAAGGACTTTGAATTTATTTACTCATTTATTTATTTCAAAGATGGAACCTCGCTCTGTCACCCAGGCTGGAGTGCAGTGGTGCAATCTCAGCTCACTTCAACCTCCACCTCCCAGGTTCAAGCAATTCTCCTGCCTCAGCCTCCCGAGTGGCTGGGACTACAAGTGTGCCCCACCATGCCAGCTAATTTTTTTTTTTTTTTTTTGAGGCGGAGTCTCACTCTGTCGCCCAGGCTGGAGTGCAGTGGCGCGATCTCAGCTCACTGCAAGCTCCGCCTCCCGGGTTTACGCCATTCTCCTGCCTCAGCCTCCCGAGTAGCTGGGACTACAGGCGCCCGCCACCTCGCCCGGCTAGTTTTGTATTTTTAGTAGAGATGGGGTTTCACCATGTTGCCCAGGCTGGTCTTGAACTCCTGAGCTCAGGTAATCTGTGTGTCTCAGCCTCCCAAAGTGCTAGGATTACAGGTGTGATGAATTTATTTTTAATAATTGAAAATGACATGACTAAATATTAAGTGATGGTTCTCTTGCACAAGGGTAGAAACCTTGGTGACTATAATCCCTAGAGCCCTATTTCCTTACTATTGGTCCTAACATTCTGCCTCATTATATTTTCAGGACTCATCAGTGAGTTGGAGAATTTATCTGAGAACTTGGAGGATGCTGACTTTTCTAAATTTACCTATGTTGACCCTTTAGAGCAGGGGTCCCCCAACTCCCAGGCCATGGACCAGTGGTGGTCCGTGGCCTGTTAGGAACTGGGGTACACAGCAGGCGGTGAGTGGCAGGTGAGTGACCATTCCTGCCTGAGCCCTGCCTCCTGTCAGATCAGCCGCAGCATTAGAGTGTCACAGGACCAGAAACCCTGTCGTGAACTGTGCAAGCGAGAGATCCAGGTTGCACACTCCTTATGAGAATCTAATGCCTGAAGATCTGTCACTGTCTCCCATCACCCCCAGATAGGACCCTCTAGCTGCAGGAACACAAGCTCAGGGTTCTAATAATAATAGAAAGAGTGCACAATTAATGTAATGTGCTTGAATCATCCTGAAACAATTCCCCACTCCAGTCCGTGGAAAAATAGTCTTCTACAAAACTGGTCCCTGGTGCCCGAAAAAGTTGGGGACCGCTGCTTTAGAGAACTCATCAGCACAGCACTCTGCACCACAAATTGCATAAAATGTCTTTCTTGAGTATACTGTGAACACTGCGTTGTGCATTTAGCAATGCCCTTCCTTCTTTTCAAAATATAGTTCTAATTGGTTAAAAGTTCTTTCCTGCACTGAAATTTACCACCTTGGGTATAATTTCTTCCATTGGTTCTGATTCTACTCAATGGTTACTCTGAATAAGTGGAATTCATGTAATGCCTCTGCCACAGGAAATCCCTTCAGCTAGTTAAGGGTGGCCAGCACGTCTTCTGCCCATTCTTCTTGACAGTAAATAACTAAATTCCTTTAGTTATCTTTCCTTTGTCAGAGTTTCTAGACCTATGGTCTTGACCATCTTTGTCCAGACACACAAAGTTTGTCAGTTTGCTTTTTGTAGCAGTTCTTGTTACTTAGGTAACTTAGTCTAGGATACTTAGTCTACGTTTAATAACCTTTTTATTGTGGTAAAATACATACAATATAAAATGCATCATGGTAGCCATTTTTAAGTGTATAGTTCAGTGACATTCATACATTCACATTGTTGTGCAACCATCACCACCATCCAACTCCAGAATGATTTTATCTTCCCAAACTCAAACTCTGTCCCCATTCAACACTAACGCCCCATTCCTCCCACTCACCAGCCCCTGATAACTGCTCGTCTACTTTCTATGCCTATAAATTTGACTACTCTAGGAACCTCATATAAGTGGAGTCTTAGCGTATCTGTCCTTTGCGTCTGGATTATCTCACTTAGCATCACGTTTTTAAGATTCATCTGTGTTGCAGCAGGTGTCAGAAAGTTTCATTCCGTTTTAAAGATGAGTGATATTCCATTGTATGAATATGCCCCATTTTGTTTGCTTGTTCCTCTGCTGATGAAGATTTGGACTGTTTCTAGTTTTTGGCCATGGTGAATAATGCTGCCATGGACTTTAGTGCACAAGTATCTGAGTCCTCGTTTTCAATTTTTTTGAGAATACCCAGGAACAGAATTGCTAGATCATGTGGAAACTCTGTGTAACTTTCTGAGGAATCCCTGCACTGTTTGCCGCAGAGCCTGTACCACTTCACATGTCCACCAGCAGTTCCAGAAGGTCCTGCATCTCCACAGCCTCACCAACACCTCCTTCCATTGTTTTGGTAATAGCCTTCCTAATGGGTGTGAAGCAGAGCTCGTTGATTTGTGTTGCATTTCCCTAACAAGGAAGGATGTTGAGCATCTTTTCATGAGTCTCAATATCGTTACAATGCATAGCCAGAATAACCAGTATTTCCAGATACTATTTGATCAACAGAAGATAAAAATTCCAGATGCACTGAAGGTCCATCAATGCAGACCATGAGTGAATTGACTTTTGCAGATGCTACATTCTACTGCCAACTCAGGTAGAAATGTCAATGAACTAAAACTCCAGCGTCCTGTTCATCATAATGTTCTAAAGTCATATTTTCCCCACCGGGCCCTGGACCAGTTAAGCTGTTGAATCTGCATAAAGGCTTTTGCCGAAGTCAGATCTGAGTTTGGCCTTGGTCTAGCTATTCAGTCTATGTGATCATTTTGATTCTGCATTCTACTGACCCTTTGAGTTTTGTGTGGTCTGCTATAAATTTGTCCTGACTTCTAAATCTTAAGGATGTTTATTTCTAGAAATGCTGATGACTGGCAGAATCCAGTACCAAATTCTATGAACTGGCCCTAAAGTCCCCCTTTTCCTGGATCTGAAGGAATCGTCGCCCCCTAGGTGCCCACTAGGTAATTTTCATGTTTCTAATAGGAGTGTTATGAGCCATTTTGTTAAACATCTCATTGAAATCAAAATGTTCTCTCACTAGTCTAATAATTCATTAGTCTGGTGATTCTATAAAAATAGAAACTAGGTGAATTTGGCATGAATTTAGTAAGTCCATGTTGAGTCCTACTGATAACTACTTTTTATCTTTTTTAACAACTAAACAGAAATTCTCCTGCTATAATTCTAAGCCCATTTCTCTTTGAGTGAAGATTTAAAAATTGCTAGATAGCATTCTCTCTGCATTGATTCTTACTAATGCTGCATATTAAAACCAGCTCCAAGCCTCCTCGTTTCCATATGAAGTAATATCTACTCTTTACTCTTTCTCTAATAAATATTCATATGCACATCTCAAGTGATTTTTTTTTCTTCTCTGTGGATAGCATCTGATTTTTATGTGACGTGATTAAAATACTGAGCCCAAAGCAATTCTGCGCTATTTAAGTTTAAGGTCAAGGAAAGCAACCACACCTTCTCAACACGTTCCTCGACTCTGTGTCAGAGGCAGGAGCCTGGGATGCACACATGGATCCTGGCTCCAACTGTGGTCACTCCTTGTGTTTTCACTAAGAGCAACGAAGCCAATACAAAGCTCAATGAAGAACAGAGTCAACGTGTGGAAATCGCTTACCCTCTGTGGGTTTCAGCTTCTTTGCCTATAAAATGAGGGCATAGAGATTACTCTCTCTAGTCTATTTTCGGCCCAACACCCTGGAGTGGTGATGACTTGCCAGGCTCAGTGGCTGCTTCACCACTGTGCTCAGGCGAATGCATTTGCAGATAGGAGCCTGTTCTCTTAGAGAAATATCCTTGCATTCTGATGTCATGGGAAGAACATATAAGTCCTCTCTTCAGTAATAACCTGCATACAGTAAATAATCATTGAGCATGGATTTTAGACAAGCGCTGGTGGGAGAACATGAATTTCATCCTTGAAATACTTGCATTAGAAATACCATATGACCCAGTCATCCCATTACTGGGTATATACCCAAAGGATTATAAGTTCATGTTGCTATAAAGACACATGCACATGTATGTTTATTGCAGCACTATATCACAATAGCAAAGACTTGGAACCAACCCAAATGTCCATCAGTGACAGACTGGATTAAGAAAAATGTTGGCACATATCCACCATGGAATACTATGCAGCCATAAAAAAACGATGAGTTCGGGTCCTTTGTAGGGACCATGGCATGCAGCTGGGAAACCATCATCTCAGCAAAACTATCGCTAAGAACAGAAAACCAAACGGCCACATGTTCTCACCCCCCCCTCTCATAGGTGGGAATGAACAATGAGATCCACTTGGACTTAGGAAGGGGAACATCACACACTGGGCCTATTGTGGGAGGGGCGAGGGAGAGAGGATGGCCATTGGGAGTTATACTGATGTAAATGACAAGTTGATGGGTGCTGACGATGTTGATGGGTGCAGCACACCCAACATGGCACAAGTGATACATATGTAACAAACCTGCACGTTGTGCACATGTACCCTAGAACTTAAAGTATATTAAAAAAAAAAAAAGAAATACTTGCATTTTAGCAGGAGCAACAAAACATGAATGCAACAGCATTGACAGAAACCGTAGAGACTTTAACACCCTATAACACAGCACCTACAGCTCCAGAGTGAACAGTTCTCCCTTGGGGACAACAGCAGAATTGTGTGCAGTTCAATGGCTGGATCACCGGGTGCCCGTGGCCATCCATGTCTCCGTGTTACATTCTAGCACCCAGGGGTATGTGCTGGGCCATCAGAAGGTCAGTTTAATATTAAATTTGACGTCACAAGGTCTCTTGCCTGCTTTGTGCTTCTAACTCATTGCCTAAAAAGAACAAAGGTGATAAAAGCTACCTACATCATAGCTTTCTTAGGTGTTGTTAGGAATATGCCGGGAAAATAGAGTTGCAAAGTCAAGATTACATTCTTTTCATTGTTTCTCTCATTACATTCAATCAAAAAGTAATATAAAAGGGTTTCTTTTGGCCTCAAAGCAAGAGGGAATCCTCAAAGCAAGAGGGAATCCCCACTGCCGGTGTGTCCTTTCCCTACATTGAGTCCTTCCACAGGGCTCTAAGAAAGTCACAGGCTGGGAAGTCATTTCAATGGAGCTCTGCAGGCGGGCCCTGCCCTCCCCGGAGAGCTCAGCCCTTTAAAGGCTGGCAAGGAGGCAGGGGCTCCTCACCACTGTCCTTTGAAGTCATGTTCGTTAGCCTAGCAGTTCCTGTATTTCTGTGCGCTCAGTAATTGGTGAGCACACATCCTGCCATGTTTACTTTTAAAAAGAAAGGAAGAAAAAGTCACACAGGTGGAGTCCAGGGAGCTGAAAACAAAATGCCCAGCCCTGCAGGAGCAGCGCAGGCTTCCCATGGTTTTCAGCTGAGCCCAGTCTGGCCTCTTTCAGTCTCTAGACAGAGGAAAACAAAAACAAAAGCAAAATCACACCACCATGGGGAAAGGTGGCGTTGGGGAGAAAAGGAGGAAGGAAAAAGTCAGAAATGTGTCTGCCATGACTAAATTAACCACATTCATTGTCAGAAGAAGAGTTCAGGCATCATTCTAAAGCCAGCAGCAACTTCTGTCACCCTTATCAATTAGAGAGAAGCTAACCACTATTTTGTGGTTACCTAAGGAAGGCAAACATACACCTCCAGATGCTAAAACACTGTTCTCAATGATCAAACACACACCGCAACTCACACAGCGGTTGCTGACAAGGCCCATGAGTCTGTTTTCCAGAGAAATACGCTGAGCAGAGCTGAATTGCGGGTGTTGGAAGGAACCCCAGCCCGGGGACAAGGACTGGAGGAAAATGGGGAATTGGGTGTACTCCTTCCACAATGTCCTGCCACTCCCATGCACTGCTCATCCTTCCTGGCTGGGATGACAAGATCTTGTTTGGCTGATGCTCTGAGAAGGCAGTTGTCAGGACCAAAAGAGCAGAAGGTGCTGGCCCTTCCTGTTGTGAAAAGGAGAGACATGATCTCCAACCCCACGACACAGAGAGAGCTGTCTCTTTCTCAGATGGTTTACGTATTTCTTCCAAGCAGGCTACCATGGCCGTTTTCCCCTCAGCGAGGTCAAGTTCATTACATCATGTGTCTTACTAAGGTACCTTTACCATCTTTTGAAGAGCTCTCAGGAAAGATGTTTGGGAAAAACCATGTTGGAAGAATCAAAGGGTTATGTGGAATATTCATGGGAATTTTACCAATGGGGAAAATCAACCTGAAAGAAGTTCAACTGTTTGTGAGTCACAGGTTTGAGCTTAATTCCTGCCACCTGACATCCATCCTGGACAGGATCGTTTGTGGATGGCTTTATGCTTCCACCAAAATCAACATCACTCAAGGTTTCTCATCAAGGAGATTTGTCTGTTTAATGACCCGGTCACACTGTTCACTGAAGAACCAATTTGCCCATTCTAATAATGCAATGACCACAGAATATATTGTTAATGGCAAGGAGAGACACCATCATTAACTCTACAGTGATTAACTCTAATTGACTTAGGTCCAGGACATTGATAAATGGAGATAACTGGAAACTGGATCTTCACTTACTGGTTCTATTCATTCACCTGTCCTTAGAATCTGAATTTGTCTGATGACTGTTTAACCTCCTCTCCCGCCTAAGCAGTTGGAGATCCCACCCCACACCCTGTATGTTTTTTTGAGAAGGAGTCTCTCTCTATCGACAGGCAGGAGTGCAGTGGCGTGATCTAGGCTCACTGCAATCTCCACCTCCTGGGTTCAAGAGATTCTCCTGCCTCAGTCTCCCGAGTAACTGGGACAACAGGCGCGTGCCACCGCGCCTGGCTAAATTTTTGTATTTTTAGTAGAGACAGTGTTTCACCATATTGGCCAGGCTGGTCTTGAACTCCTGATCTCGTGATCCGCCTGCCTCAGCCTCCCAAACTGCTGGGATTACAGGCGTGAGCCACCGTGCCCAGCCCCACACTGTCTTATGTCAACCTTTTCTTTTCCTGAGTGACAAAGTCTGCTATTATTTCCTTCCTGGCTTTTTTTTTTTTTTTTTTTTTTTTTTTTAATCTATAGGGGAATAATAGCAGGAAAATGTGAATGAAACATTATTATTTTTACAATACTGGGACCCTGGGAGTTAATCTCTAATTTGCTAAATAAGATTATCCAATTCAGTTAAAAATAATATTAATTACTGAGCACTCACAAATGTGTGACTTCAGGAACCATGGACATGAGAAAGGCATTTTTCTTGTACTTGTTCCTCATGAAACTTATAAGTTAGAAAGGGAAGAGAAGGTGGCTAAATTAATTTCTATCATGGCTTGAAGCACTGCGCTGGGCACTGTCTGTTGCTTTACCTGATTTTAATAAATCCTCACAACAACCTTTGAAAAATGGCCTATCGATCTGATTTTACAGAAGAGGCAATGGAGGCTTTCAAAGGTTAAACTGAAATATTCTTGAGGCCGAAAAAGGAAGGACACGGTGACGCCTGCTACAACATGGAGGAACCTTGGGGACGTTACGCTTGGCTAAAGAAGCCAGACACCAAGGGACAAATGTTTAATGGTTCCACTGACACGAGGTCCCTAGAGGAGTGAGATTCACAGATACTGGGAGTGGAATGGTGGCTCCCGGGAACTTGGAAGAGGGGGAAATGGGGATTTCATGTTTGATGGGGACAGAGTCTCAGTTTGGGATGATGAAAAGGTTCTGGAGACGCATGGTGGCGATGGTTGCGTAATACTGTGAATGTTCTCACGTGCCTGAACTGTACCCTTCAAAATGGTTCAGACCAGGCGCGGTGGCTCACACCTGCAATCCCAGCACTTTGGGAGGCCAAGGTGGGTGGATCACAAGGTCAGGAATTCTAGACCAGCCTGGCAAACATGGTGAAACTACTAAAAATACAAAAATTAGCCAGGTGTGGTGGTATGTGCCTGTAGTCCCAGCTACTGCAACCTCAATGCAACCTCCACCTTCCAAGCTCAAGCAATTCTCCTGCTGCAGCCTCCCAAGTAGCTGGGATTACAGGTGTGTGCCACCACTCCCAGCTAATTTTTGTATTTTTAGTAGAGACAGGGTTCTCACCATGCTGGCCAGGCTAGTCTAGAACTCCTGACCTCTGGTAGTCTGCCCGCCGTGGCCTCCCAAAGTGCTGAGATTACAGGTGTGAGCCACTGTGCCCTGCCGAAATTCACTATCTTAATTATTTTCAGTGTATAGTTCAGCAGTATTCTGTGTATTCACACTGTCGGGCATTCATCTCCAGAACTTTTGCATCTTACAAGTCTGAAATTCTGCACCCATTAAACAATAACTCCCCATTCTCCTTTTCCACACTCACTGCAATCACCGTTCTACTTCCTGTTTCTGTGAATTTGACTACTTGAGATACTTCACATAGGTAGAACATGCAATATCTGTTCTTTTGTATCTGGCTTATTTCACCTAACACGATTTCCTCAAAGTTCATCCACATTACAGCACATGAAGGAATTTCTTTCCTTTTTAAGGCTAATTGTCTAATATCCCATTGCACTTTTTTTTTTGAGATGGAGTCTCACTCTGTCCCCCAGCCTGGAGTGCAGCGGTGTGATCTTGGCTCACTGCAGCCTCCACCTCGCAGGTTCAGACTATTCTCATGCCTCAGCCATCTGAGTAGCTGGGATTACAGGCACATGCCACCATGCCTGGCTAATTTTTATATTTTTAGTAGAGACGGGATTTTTGCCTTGTTGGCCAGGCTGGTCTCAAACTCCTGGCCTCAAGTGATCAGCCCGCCTCGGCCTCCCAAAGTGCTGGGATTACAGGCATGAACCACTGCACCCAGCCTCCATTGCATGTTTATAGCATATTTTGTTCATCCATTCATCTGTCGATGGATATGTGGGTCGTCTCCACATCTTGGCTGTTGAGAATCTTGGCTAATCAATGTGGGTGTGTAAATATCTCTTTAAGATCCTGCTTTCAATTCCTTTGGATATATACTTAGGGTAGAATTGCTGGATCATGCAGTCATTCTAATTTTTTGAGGAACCACCGTACTGATTCCCATAGCAGCTATACCATTTTACATTCCAGCAACAGTGCAAAAAGGCTCCAATTCTCCATATCTTCACCAATACTTGTTATTTTCTGGTTTTTGATACTAGCCATCCTAATGGGTTCGAGGCAATATCTCCTTTGATTTGCACTTCTCTAATGGGATTATACTTTGTATTTTCTAATGGTTAGTAATGTTGAGCATCTTCTGTTTTTTTTTTTAAACGTTTATTTTAGGTTCGGGGTACACGTGCAGGTTTGCTATCCAGGTAAACTTGTGTCACAGGGTTTGTTGTACAGATTATTTCATCACCCAGGTACTAAGCCTGGTACCTAATACTTTTTCTGATCCTCTCTCTCCTGTCACCCTCCACTCTCTGATAGGCCCCAGTGCGTGTTGTTCCCCTTTTTGTGTCCGTGTGTTCTCATCATTTAGCTCCCACTTATAAGTGAGAACATGCCACATTTGGGTTTCTGTTTCTGTGTTCGTTTGCTAAGGATAATGACCGCCAGCTCCATCCATGTTTCTGCAAAAGTCATGGTTTCATTCATTTTTATGTCTGCATAGTATTCCATGGTCCATATGTACCAGATTTTCTTTATCTGCCACTGATGGGCATTTAGGTTCATTCCATGTCTTTGCTATTGCAAATAGTGCTGCAGTAAACGCACACATGCATGTGTCTTTATGATAGAATGATTTCTATTCCTTCGGGTATGTACCCAGTAATGAGACTGCTCAGTGAAATGGTTGCTCTGTTTTTAGCTCTTTGAGGAATCACCATACTGCTTTCCACAATAGTCAAACTAATTTACACTCCTACCAATAGTGTATAAGCATTCTGTTTTCTCCACAACCTTGCCAGCATCTGTTATTCTCTGACTTTTTAATAATCGCCATTCGGACTGGTGTGAGATGGTATCTCACTGTGGTTTTGATTTGCATTTCTCTCATGATCACTGATATTTAACTTTTTTTATATGCTTTTTGGCTATTTGTATATCTTCTTTGAAGAAATGTCTACTCAAGTCTTTTGCTCATTTTCTAATCTTTTTTTTTTTGTGGTTGTTGAGCTTATATAGCTATTTATAGTTTTTCAATTGTATTATAAAGTGTTTCAGACATGCACAAATATAAAAATAACTTTTTATACATGTTTTATATACCTCTATGTTCCTGAAAACACGTATTCTGCATACAGCATGTTTTAAAACTTTGAGAACCGCTGCTGCAGATTCCATCAGAATAGACATATGAGGCAGGCAGATTGCTTGAGCTCAGGACTTTGAGACTAGCCTGGGCAACATGGCAAAATGCTGCCTCTACGAAAAACATAAAAACTAGCTGGGCATGGTAGCATGTTCCTGTGGTCCCAGGTACTCAGGAAGCTGAGGTGGGAGGATCACCTGAGCCTCAGAGGTGGAGGTTGCAGTGAGCCGAGATAGTGCCACTGGACTCCAGCCTGGGTGACAGAGCAAGACCCTGTCTCAAAAAAAAAAGAAAAGAAAAGAAAAGAAAAGAAAAGAAAAGAAAAGAAAAGAAAAGAAAAGAAAAGAAAGAAAGAAAGAAAGAAAGAAAGAAAGAAAGAAAAAATGAAGAAGAAGAAGAAGAAGAAGAAGAAGAAGAAGAAGAAGAAAGAAATATGCTATCCATCTTTTCTTCTACTGATGTTTCACCTTTTCTTTTTTTCCTTCTTCCTTCTTCCTCCTTCTCCTCCATTTTCTTATAACTCATGCTGCTGTGAACATCCTTGTACATACCTCCTTGGGAACATATTTGAGAGTTTCTATAGAATACATGCAAAGTAATAGAACTACAGAGTTGTGGCATGCACATTATCTTCAACTTTGGTAGTTATTGCCAAATTTCTTAGCAAAATTTAAAATCTGTAAATGTGTCACTAAATTATTTCCGAGCACCTAAAACTTTAGTCAAGTTTATCTCTGGGAAGCAGGACCTGAAATGTGACTATAATTGTATACATTAAAATACAATTGACGGTACAGAATTATACTTGGTATGGAGAAAGTCTCTGGAATAAAAAAGTGCCGTGGAAACAGTAAAAAAACAGAGTGCCGTGGAGATCAAGTCTTGGAGCGCTCATTCAAGTAGTAGTTCAAGTGGGGAAGAAAGACTAATTCAGCTGTTTGCTGAATTCAGCTGTGTGACCTTAGACAAGTTACTTTTCCTCTCTGGGTCTAATGTTCTCATCTGTAAAGTGGTACTATTTCATGATTCTAGGAATTGAAACCCACAACCGTCAGGAAGATTATAGTCTCCTTGGGATACAAGGCTCGTATACAAAGCAATCAAGGCCAGTTGGTACCAAAGTCCATGCACGTGACAGAAGGAACTGCAACCCTGAAGAGAGGGGACTCTCCAGCAGTAGTTTCAGGAGGAAAATGGGGGTCCAAATTGGGAATTAAAGTGCTATTGGAATTGAATTACAGGAGATACATTTGGGGGAAGTGAGACAATATGAGAATAGTTTTCCTTTCTAATACTTTAGTTCAGCAATATTTAGAGGGTGTCGGCTTAGCTTCAGGGCCTGGGGAAATGCTGTGGCCTCTGTAATTTTCTATCTACAGCTCGAAATGTAAAAGGCATCTGAAAGCCACATCCACCACATTCACTATAGGAAGAGGCACAGCTCACTCATCCCCACCACAGGAACTCTGTCAACTCTTGTGGGGGCTTTACAGAAAATGAAAATGGAAATTGTCTTAGGAAAATGATCCCAATATCAGATATTTCTTTCAATAAGTCTTTTATTAGAATGTACTTTCATTGGGAAGATAATTCATTTCCATTAAAAATTACTAAGTCCACAAAGAATCTAAAACAGAACTACCATTTGAGCTCGCAATTCCATCATTGAGTATATATCCAAAAGAAAATAAATCATCCTACCAAAAAAACACAAGTACATGTATGTTCGTGTTAACAACATTAACAACAGCAAAGACATGGAGTCAACCTAGATGCTCATAAGGAAAATGAAGTACATAGACACCATGGAATACTATACAGCCACAAAAAAGAATGAAATCATGTCCTTTGCAGCAACACGGATGCAGCTAGAGGCCATGATCCTAAGTGGTGAATGCAGGAACAGAAAATCAAATAGTGCATGTTCTCACTTAGAAGTGGGAGCTAAACATTGGGTACCCGTGGACATAAAGACGGCAACGATAGATACTGGGGACAAGTAAAGGTGGGAGGGAGGCGGGATAGGGTTGAAAAACTAACTATTGGGTGTTATGCTCAGTTCCTGGGTGATGGGATCAATCGTACAGTACCCCAAACCTCAGTATCATGTAATATACCTGCGTATCTAAAAGTTCAAAAAAAAAAAAAAAGATCTAATGCTATAGTGACTCATGTAAACCTCCTCAAGAAGGATCTGTCCATGTCACCCATAATAAACATTAACACAGACTGGTTATTTGTATACACATCTTAATAGGAAAAACCTCTTATCTTCCTAAATGACGCATACACAAATTATTGTGGGAACTTCTATTTCAGACAATAGACTTTCAGTGAATAATGCAATCCTCTGGAAGAGAACACTAAACAGAAACAGATTCACAATTCTGTGCTATCATTCGGATTGGGAAAAAAAGACATTCAATGTTGTGTATGTGTATGATAAAGAAATTATTTAATTCAAAGTAGAATTTAGAGGGGTTCAAAGACTTCAGCTGACTTGAATCACTTTAAGGGTCAAGCATTATATCAATTTCATAGCATTGTATCAATAGTAAGGTTTTATAAGTGGATACCACATGGTGGATTTAAAAAACAGGGTATGGGCCAGGCCGGCACAGTAGCTCACACCTGTAATCCCAGAACTTTGGGAGGCCAAGGTGGGCAGATCACTTGAGATCAGGAGTTCAAGACCAGCCTGACTAACATGGCAAAACCTCGTCTCTACTAAAACTACAAAAATTAGCTGGGGTGGTGGTGGATGCCTGTAATCCCAGCTACTGGGGAGGCTGATGCAGGAGAATGCTTGAACCTGGGAGGCAGAGGTTGCAGTGAGCTGAGATCGCACCACTGCACTGAAGCCTGGGTAACACAGCGAGCCTCTGTCTCAAAAAACAAACAAACGGCAACAACAAAACCAGAGTGTGGTTTAGGAATGACGTCTTCATCTACAGAGTGCTATACAGTAGAAGAATAACTTATTCCTTTTTCTTATCCTATGACTAATGCTATAAAAGCAACAAATAGGCTGGCATGAGGGCTCATGCCTGTAATCCCAGCACTTGGAGAGGCTGAGGTAGGAGAATCACTTGTGGCCAGGGATTAGAGACTAGCCTGGGCAATGCAGAGAAACTCCCATCTCTACAAAAAAATATAAGAAACTAGCTGGGAGCAGTGGCATATGCTTGTAGTCCTAGCTACTGAAGAGGGTAAGTTGGGAGGAATGTTTGAGCCCAGGAGTTAGAGGCTATAGCGAGCTGTAATTGCTTCACTGCACTCCAGACTGGGCAACAAAGCAAGATCCTGTCTTGGAAAAAAAAAAAAAGGAACATATAATATGAGCTACCTGGAAGAGGCAAATTCATAGAGACAAAGAGTAGAAGGGGATGGCCTGGGACTGAAAGGAGAGGGAAATGGAGAATTACTGCTTACTGGATATAGAGCTTCTGCTTGGGTGATGAAAACATTCTGGAAACAGTCATGAATCTGATTAATGCCACTGCACTGCACACTTAAAGTGGTTAAAATGGTAAATTTTATGTTATGTTTATGTTTACCACAATAAAAAAAAGAATTATATAAGCATTTGATTTATTGCTGAATTTGCCAACAATCTTGGCTTTATTTTTGATCTTATTCCTGGCCTGTTTCTTTACCCATTTCCTAAACGGGCTGTCCCACACTTGTTCCCCTTATGTCTCCAAAACCGTGACTCTGCCTTCTCCACCTCGGCAGATGAGCTTGTTAATTTTAAGGAAAAACTGGAAGCCGCAAAATATAAATGGCTCAACTTCCTTCGCTCTGGTTCAACTTATCCCAGTCTCCATCTGTTCTTCCCTGAATGCCTCATGCATACATGATCCTAACCCTGTACACACCCTTGGAATGGTTCTTTTCTTTAACCCCTTGCCATCCTTGTGATTTCTGCCTGTCTCCCACTCCCACTTAAAAACATCCTCCTGTTTTCCATCCTCTAACAACTTCTGCCGTGGCTTCTCCCGCAGCTATGGCCTTATCTCCCTTCCTTCACCAACCAGCTTCCTGAACGATCTTTGCTTCCTACCCTTCCGTTAGCTCCTCTACCCTCTGCCATATGGATTCCTCCACTCAGCACTTTGTGGATCTATCTTGTTCCCTGCAAGAGTGCCAATGACTTGGTCATTTCCAGATCCCGCAGTTGGAAATGGTCTTCTTCCTCAACCAGAGACCTTCTTCCCTTTGTGCCAGAGACCTTTCTTCATACCAAATATAATTCTGTACTATAAATTGTATTTTAATTCAATTTCTTGGTCTTCTTCCTCGACACTGCACAGAACACTGTCGACTTCCTTCTTCTCTCCTGCTCTCCTTCCCTCTCAGCTCACTCTTCAGCTTATTCTGTTGGTTTCACTTCTTTACCTAAATATTTTGGAATACATTTTGACTTTCCTCCTTTTTTCTTTAACCAACCTTTCTGGCCAATCTCATCCATTTTGATGGCTCCTATGATCCTCTACCTAGTAGTAATCTCAAAAAGAATATCTTTCTTGAACTATACATTCACTTTCTTCATTCCCCTGTATTCAACTCCATATTGGACTTTTCCAGGTGATGTTCCACCCGCCCCTCAAACACAACTGAAACAAACGTGAATTCTACCTTTCCCAGTGTCTGTGCCTCTCCTCTCTGTCCTGTCTTGATCAATGGAATTACCACCTACTGAGTCTTCCAAGCTAGAAATATTGGAACCAGCTGTGAATTCTCCTTCATCTTCATCTCCTCCATCCATCTATGCAACAAGTCCCATGGATTTTTCTGGTTATTTCTGTTGCATTTCATCACTGCTCTTCAGTCTTTTAGTGCTGGAACTTCAGACATATTCTCTTAATAATTTCATGATCGCAATAGATGTTCAATTACTTATCCCCTTGCTCTTACACGCTGCCTTTTCCTCCCCTACATGAGCCACGTGGGCTGTCTTTTAAAAAAATTTCTTCCTTGCTTTGAAACATGAAGCAGAGTATTTTTGCTTAAACTATAAAGTCCAGACTCATGACCCACACAACCTCTTTATCACAGACAAACTTCAAACTTTTAAGGGGATTCAATTGTGGCCAAAGATATATATTCAACAAGGCATTTTAAAAAGATGTGTTGGTTTCTTAAAATGTATTCTTCTAAATAGCCTTGAAATTGTTTAAAAGAACCCTAAGGAAAGCAATCTTCCCTTACACACTAGAAAAGATGTAAACAGACATACAGCACTATTTTTTTTTTTTTTTTTTAAAAGGCTTAGTAAACACAAAGAGGAGTTACATACAGAAACCCACAGCTGATTTAATTTGCAAAACCACAGCGTTAGCTCAACTAAAGTAAAGATGACATAGATAAAATGCAACCAGAAAACTGAGATAAAAGATACAGGATAAATAACTTAAGCGGATGGTTTAGCAAGCAAACATCATGGGGGTAACATGAAGATCCGAGAAGTGGCTTTGGTCCAGGAAACTCACTCCACAGAGTCCCTAGGAGCAGCAGGTTTGGAGAGTCACGGCATGCTGGAATATCGTCATCTATTCTCACACTTGTGAGGACGTAGTCACCGCGATGCAGGAAGAGAATTGAGATTTTAAAGTTGAAGTGGAGGGATCTAATTTCTTATTTTACTATTTTTATCTCTATGTTAGAAAGATTTGGGGAAAATTCTCAGAGACAGTCTTTAGCCTTAGGGTATAAGAGAAGGAGGCGATGAGAAACTTCATTCAGAACTGAAATAGGGCTACTGATTCTCTGGTGAGACATTTAGAGAGTCCCAAGTGTATGGTCACGTGCAGCGAGGCATGTCCCTCCAGCGTTGACGTGCACAGCAGTTAAAAGCAAGGCAGGAGGTAAGAGCTTGGCCCTGGACTGTATGAGTGGGAATTAATTAGGGAATTCTCGAAGTTCTTTCTACTCATTGGCCTATCTGCTAACATTTCAGCAATAGGCAATTAAAAAGGCTTAAAAAGAAGAGTTACATATCCTCATTATGAATATAAATGATCACAGTCAGATACCTTATACTAGGCTCACTAGGAAGAAATATTCATTAGTCACCAACTAAATGCCGAGAAAAGAACTGGCAAAGGAACTTCTGGGTAATAAAAGAGCCCTGGTCCCAGTCCTTGAGGACTGGGGCAGATAAGAGCTGTGCATTGTTTGGGCCAGGGAAGGAGGGACATGGCTTTTTCTAGATCATCTAGTGACTCCTTTGTATCTTTTTTTTTTTTTTTTTTTTGAGACAGAGTCTTGCTCTGCCACCCAGGCTGGAGTGCAGTGGCACAGTTTCAGCTCACTGCAATTTCCACCTCCTGGGTTCAAGCGATTCTCCTGCCTCAGCCTCCTGAGTAGCTGGGACTACTGGCATCCACCACCACACCTGGCTAATTTTTGTATTTTTAGTAGAGATGGGATTTGGCCAAGTTGGCCAGGATGATCTCGAACTCCTAACCTCAGGTGATCTGCCTGCCTTGGCCTCCCAAAGTGCTGAGATTACAGGTGTGAGCCACCGTGCCTGACCTGTATCTTTTTTTGTTAACCATGATTTTGTGGCAGCAAGTACAATATCAGATATTTTTCTTCACTCTTCATAAAAAAAGGAAACATTTAATAATCTAAAAACAGGCCAGATTCTAGAAATTCTCTTTACTTCTTCACTGTCTTTGTTTTATTGTTCTTTGAGTTTTGTGTGTGTTTGTTTGTTTTTATTGATACATCAAATTTTGCATATTTATGGGGCACATGTAGTATTTTGTTACATGCACAGAATGTGTAGTGGTCAAGTCATTGCATTGGAGGTGCCTGACTTTACCTTATTTGTGTGTTATTTACTTATTGTCTTTCTACTCCAAAAAAAAGTAGGTGTAGGCTTGACAAGGGTCAGTACCTTTTCCCTCTCTTCTCCCCCTGTATTTTAAACACCCAGAAAAAGGCCTGACAAGTTAGGTGTTTGATCAATCAACATTTAGTGACCAAATAAAACCCGGCTTTCCCCTTCTCCTTGAAAATATCCATTTTCTGTTTGTTACTGCCTAAGCCACGCTAATGGGTGAAGGGAATCTCAGCAGTGTTTGCATTTTTAAGAGGATCTGTGTCCCTTAAGATCTGAGCTGGCAGCATTTCAGGTGCTGGATAGAGTAAGGTGTAGGGAGAACTTTCTGGACTATTTTGAGATTAGGTGGGGAGCGGCATTCTGAAGGCAGTCATCCTTGATTTGTTGGGAAGGCTACTCCAAGGAGAAAGACATCCCTCGGTGCTGTTTTTGGTTTTCACAGCTTCTTCTTCCCCTCCATGACTGAATCTAAAAACCTGCAAACACTGGCTGAGAGGCGGTGCATCACGGACCGATTAGGACAAAATGAACCCGTAGAAAGTGTGGAGACTTTGTCTCCGCCCCTGAGATAGTGTTTCACAGATATGCTGCACCTGGTGGCTACTCTCATTTTCCTTGTTATTCATTTTCAGGGCTAATGCTTACATACTCAATGAATTGTTCAGCCTCTGAGAATTGTTCAGCCTCTGAAAATGTGTCTATTTGGTCAAATATAAATAATCCATTTTATTTTCTATTTTAGAAACCAAGTCAAAACAAAGTATAGGTTTCTCGAAATTTTAAAAAGTGTTCTTTTGAGGTCGGGCACGGTGGCTCACGCTTGTAATCCCAGCACTTTGGGAGGCCGAGACGGGCGGATCACGAGGTCAGGAGATCAAGACCATCCTGGCAAGCATGGTGAAACCCTGTCTCTACTAAAAATACAAAAAATTAGTGGGCGTGGTGGCGGGTGCCTGTAGTCCCAGCTACTCGGGGAGACTGAGGCAGGAGAATGGGCAGTGAACCCGGGAAGTGGAGCTTGCAAGTGAGCCGAGATCGTACCACTGCACTCCAGCCTTGGGTTGACAGAGCAAGATCCATTCTCAAAAAAAAAAAAAAAAAAAAAGGAAATATTCTTTTCAAATTGTTTACTAAAAAATTCTTCCTCGAGGCTGGGTGTGGTGGCTCACACCTGTAATCCCAGCACTCTGGGAGGCCATGACAGGCAGACTGCTTGAGTCTAAGGGTTTGAGGCTAGTCTGGGCAACAAAGCAAAACCATGTCTCTACTAAAAATACAAAAAGTTAGCTGGGCATGGTGGTGTGCACCTGTAATCCTAGCTACTCAGGAGGCTGAGGTGGGAGGATCACCTGAGCCTGGGAGGTGCAGCCTGCAGTGAGCTGAGATTGTGCTGCACTCCAGCCTGGATAACCAGAGTAAGACCCTGTCTCAAAAAAAAAAAAAAAAAAAAAAAAAAGGAAAAAAGAAATGTTTTCTTGAATAAGAGTATTTTTTTGAACTTTTTGGAATCATGTGCTTCAGGACACTGTAAAATATTACTAAACAATATGCATCAAAACAATCAGAAATTTGACGTGAACCTACAATTGATTCACACACACAGAAATACACCAACTCAAAAGCCAATTAAAAAGTTACAAAGGCCTAAGCTGAAAAGTAATTTATGTAGATCTCACAGTATGACAGAATAGATTACTTTTTTAAATTCTCAGAACAGCTCCATAAAGTTGAAGTTCAAACCTCCAAGTTATGACTCAAGAATGTTAATCTGGCCACCATTCTTGCTGGTTTTTAATTAAACAAACTTTCTTCTTAACAGCTGTTTGCAAGTGACGGTCGTCAGTACATATGTGTGTGGGTGTGTGCATGTATGTTGATATGATAGAACTTGCCATTTTTAATGTGTCCAGCATGTTATTAAATATGGCATGAAAGACATGAAAGAGTTGAGGAAAGCAGGAAGAAGGGAGGAATGTTCAAGGAAAAAGTAAAGGGAGTTGGAGAACTGAGGTGAATAAAAGTCTGAAAAAGCAGATTAGGATTCTAAAATAAGCTTTTAAGGTTTACTTAAAATACAGTTTTAAATTTACAACATTGTCAGTTTGAAATAATGCTGGTAGGAAGGAAATACATTGAGCCACGGACCTGGCATCTGGAGATACTGGAAAGGAAAGAGGGAGGGATTGAGGTGGGCACTTGCGGGTAAGAGGAACGAAGGAGAAGCCCACTCAGGCTTGTCTGTGAACTCATCTGTGTGGCTCTCCTGCAGGGGAGCCTCATAAATGCCCCGGTCAGTGCTGGACCCCAAAGAAAACCACTGCAGCCATCTCCTGTCTCCCTCACAAGTGTTCCCTGAAAAGACAACAACTTCCGGAGTTCCATGTGGTTTTTCAGCCTTTTCCAAATCTCTCTAACCACCAGGAGGAGTGTTCAGTGCTTGAGCAGAGAGACCCATACTCCAGGGCCCAGCAGAGAATGTCTGGAGAAGAACCCAGCAAAACTGACTAGGTCTAAGCAGAGCTCCCGGCTTGATGATGATGCTCAACCAGAGTGAGTGTTCTCTCCATTACTAAAATAAGTAATATGTTGGACAGCAAAACAAGGAAATAGCCCCAAACAGTAATTGAGATATAAAGAGAGAAGGAAGGTCTCAAAACCCACTTCTCAGAATTAACTTCAATGTCAGGTAGTACTCTTAAACATAAGTCAGTAGATAAGGTATATTCCCCAAATCAGGCTTTGCTACATGGAGTATTAAGAACACAGACCATGGCATCAAACCGCTTGAGTTCAAATTCCAGCTCTGCTGTATGGGAGCTCTGTGGCTTTAAACGAGCTATTTAACCTCAGTTTTCTTGTCTGAAAAATGAGGATCATAATAGGATTAAATGGGTTAATAGATGCAAAGTGATTAGAACAGTTACTAGCAGACAGAAAAAGTTCAATCTATGTTAGTTGCAATTATTACATACTCAGAGTCAAAAGAACACTCATCATGTTTTCTTCCAAGATTTAGCACTAAAATATTTTCTGTAATGATTACTTTTTAGTTATTTTGTTGAAAAAAGGCTATGGGCTCTTTCAAGGTGGACTTCCTTGGTTGGTTCTCAGCTGCCACCTCCCCTCCCCCAATAAAACAATAGCCCCTGTACCTTGTCAACTAGATCCCAGTACACACAGTTTCACTTTAAAGGCATGCAATCATTTTGGCTCAAGAGTGAAGATATTCAGTCAAAAGTGAAGGGACAGCTGGGATTTCAGAGCGACAGTCCCACAGTTCCAAGAGTCCCGGAAGCAGCAACCTCACTTTGCCCAGTGTCCCTCCTCCTCTTCTCGGTGACAGGGAGATCTACTGCATGTCTGGAGGTGCACGGGTGGGATTCTGGGTGCCCTGCCTTCTGAGTCCAGGTCAGGGATGTCCCCAGGGGGACAGGTCTCCATGGCCCATCCTGATGTTGGGTCATCTCTCCTACCTTGTCACTGCCTCTTCCCTATAAGCCCCTCATCATGACACATGCCTCGATTTATCTTACATCGAATCAGATTTTCTGCTTTACTTTTTATGCTTGTTCGCATCTCTCATCTACTTGGAGCGCTCTCAGCCTCCACTTGGCAGCCTAAGCCCACCACTTTGTTCCTCCTCTTCCTGCCTCCCCAGGCTCCAACTCTCCAAGGGATCACACCACCTTCTTCTGTATGGGGTTTTCTGGTCTTTTCCCTCCGACACTCCTCCACTCTGTCATGTGCCTACACTGAGCTGACATTCCATCAAAATTTACTGAGTACTTGCTATGTGTGGGACTCTCTGCTCAAGGCGAGGGCTGGGGGCTAGACAGACAAAGAGATGCAGAGCCTGCCCTCGGGAACTCACAGTGCAGTTGGGGAGGGAGGAAGGGCGTGTTAGAGCTGCTGAGCTGTCCATGTGCACAGGATGCCAGGGCATGCAGAGGACAGACACCTTGACACAGCCTGTGTCCATGTGCACAGGATGCCAGGGCATGCAGAGGACAGACACCTTGACACAGCCTGTGGGGGCCTTCGCAGAGGAGGTGATGTCTCAAGGGTTAGCCAAGTGACGATTCGAGCGTGAGAAGTGCACCCCAGGCCTGGGATCAGGTGCAGAGCTGTAAAATGCCAGGGGCTCCTGGGGAGCTAGAAGTGCTCAAGGACTCAAGGGAGGCCTGAGTCTAACAGGCAGGGGACAGGCCGGGAAGAACTCGCAGGCCCTACGAAGGTCCGGGATACTATTTTGCAGGTGATGTGGAGTAACCAAAGAGCTTTGCAGTGGAGTGAGCAATCATTTTTGTTGCAGCAAGATCCTCTATCAGCAGTGTGAAGAGCAAGACTAGAGGCTCAGTCTTGGAAAATAAGCAAGGTCCTCTGTAGGAAATATTATGGTATAAATGGCTGCAATACTATTGCTCGATGGTATTTTCAAAGGCAGCTGCTGCAGCCTACCCCTTCCCCTCCCACCTGTCCTTCTGTGGCGCCACTCTACTGCTCGCCCAGGAGTGCTCTCTGCTGCCCCTCCTTGATCTTGCCTGGCTTATGACCTGTTTTTCACCCAAAGACCGAGTCAGCAGGAACTTCCCAGTTTCGGACCCCATGTGGAGACATAACAGGTGGGGGGATCTCAACCTCCTAGCTGCATCCACCCAGGGGCCATATAAGGGAGTGACCCCATCTCAGATCTGACTGCAACCTTTTGAGAGGGCCCTAGGGATGCTGTGAAGACCAAAACCGCCAAGCCAGAGCTGACCCAAATCCCTAGCCCACAGAATCAAGCGCAAATACAATGGTGCTGCTTTTTAAGCCGCTAAGTTTGGGAGCAGTTTGTTCCATAGCAATTGATATCTTCAAAGCAATGCTCTGGGTCAAATAAACACATGTCAAATCAAGAATAAACTCCCCGCTGACAATTTCAGGACAATAGCATGGGTCCACTGTCAATATGTACCAACTTGCACTTCATCCTTAATTACTTACTACCAAATCCCATTTCAAGCCTTTGTCACACTTAACTGATTAGGGCTTAAGCTTTTGAAAAAGGAGTTTTCAGAAAATGTAATCCTCTGATTCTATCTTGCAAAAGACTGAGAAAATGTGGCGTGTGGATTAAAATTCCCTGGAATTTCGTTTGAATTGTCCTATGGGTAGTGTTTAGATGCACGTTCAAGCAAACGCACGTTTCACTTTTTGAAACTGCAGAATGATTGATGCTTCTTTATAATGCACCTTCTTAGCAGCATGGCTGGGTGTCTTGAGGTAGCACAGGACTTGAATAAATAGTGTGATCTCTCTTTATGTTTACATATGTAGATCCAGAGGTCCAGTCTATTTTTCCATGAGAAAATATCTATAACATGTTCCTAGAGAAAATTGATTTTATTTTATTTCAGTAGACACATATGCTCTCTGTTCTGAATACTTTAAGCTGTTCCTCTCAAGAGAAGGGGTTTGCTTGCTGGTTTTCTTCTCTATAAAAATATTACAATTCAAACATGATGTGATGTGTTAACATTTCCTTCTGCCAGCTCCAGCTATGGGAAATTGCTAATGGTTGAGTTTTACTTTATTAATTTCTAAAAGGAAGTGCTAATGGATGCTTAGCAATGTTCGCCTTTTTTGGCGAAAGAAATTGCATTTATTTTATTTTAAAAAGAAACAAAAATCCCTTCCCTCTTGTTGCAATACTTTGTTCTCCTAAAGAACTTTTAGTTGCAGATCTCAAGTGTACTATAAATATTAACAAATCTCCTTGTCCAGGAACTAGGAAAGAATCCCAGGAGGAAAGTCCTTCTTTTCATTACAATGGCAAATACTTCAGCTGCCTCTGCTTCAGAACTCGGAATTATGTAAGTTATTTCCCACTGAATTACGTTCATCAAAAGTAATTGAAAAACCACAATTACTTTTGCACCAAACTAATATTTACAAAGTAGAGTAATTCATGTTCTTCCTATA
Source organism: Rhinopithecus bieti (assembly GCF_001698545.2). Lineage (NCBI taxonomy): Eukaryota > Metazoa > Chordata > Mammalia > Primates > Cercopithecidae > Rhinopithecus > Rhinopithecus bieti. Next base: position 1,338,097 of record NW_016805426.1, read on the forward strand.
CGAGAGTTATGTATGTCTACTGTTCATATCACCCCTCTAAATATGTCCCTAGTAAAATGTATGCCAATTTATGTTTATTGAATGACTAGTGCAGATGAATTAAAGAGTTTCCATTTTTAGAGGACAGATTCCCTCCATTATGCACCATTATCTTATATTCCAGAAACATAGCCCACTGAGGAAATCCATTTGACCTTTTTAGAGAAACTTGGTTATCATAACGTTCCTTGTGTTACCATCCCCACTAACACGGTAGAACAAATCATGTTTTGCTGTTGCTATGGCATTAAATTTTAATTCCTCCTGTCCACAGCAAAGCTAATTGTAGCTGAATGACTCCCGTGTTTGTGTGACTGCACTTCAGTTTATTGGTGTAGGGTTATATGTGCCACCAATGGTTTCATCCTCTGACCTACACTGGATGTTCTGCAGTGGTTATGACAGGACACATCAACTACAGCCCTAGGAGCTTGAAATGTATCCACTTCTTTCCCACCCCAGCTGTCCAGGTGAAATCCTGGTCTGGCTGGAATGGGTAGATGCCAAAAAGAGCTCCCAAAAATAGCTACAAAGTATTCGAATCAGGAGGAATCCCAGACCTCTCCCTAATCCATTCAACCTTGTCTCCCAATTCCCACTTCTGGGACTTTTCAGTCTGACTTCACTGTTGGGTAGGTCTGGAAGGTGAGCGTGACCCTGGCAGAGCGGGACTAGGTAGGGTGAATGATGCAACGAGATTCAGTGGCCTCTCTCCAGTCTCTTCTCCTACAAGGGACAACCCAATGGGTTCCCAATATCCTTGTGTGCCAGCCACCACCTGTCCTCGATTACTGCAAGGCAACTGAAGAGCAGAGAGACAGAGAGAGCTCAGGAGGGGAGGAATACAGCTGATGACCAAGCAGATGACACTGGCCAGGAAGAAGTCAGTGTGCCCAAGGGTTTCTATGGAGCTGGCCCGAAACCCTTCTCAGTCAGATCCCCTAAAACTCACCTTTAGATATAGACCCAAATTGGAGTGCTTAGGGCTCTCAATGTTAATGATTAAGGCCTAAAATATGGTATTAATGTTTGAAAACCTTCATATTGGTGACTGGAGGGAAATTAAATATATTCCCTGGCTATAGGAGGCCTCACGAACCTCCTCAATCCAAGGTTCCATCTGAGCTCTGTGCTGAGAGTTAAAGAGAGAAAGAGAAGACTTGGTACATGCTCTCAGGCTTACTCAGGAGACAATAATTGAATTAAAGTGTCATTAGGGAGCTCCAGTAATAAGAAGGATAGAAGCCTCAAGTCTCCAGAGACACAGGAAGCAGAGAGAAAGTCCATACATCACAGGTGACTTGGAAAAGGTCTAATACAATAGGACACTTAAAAACATGCCAATTATATAGTAGGGGCAAACAGTGTTTCATGAACAGGACACAGGGACTCTGTTTGAGAAGAGGCCTCCATGAACAAAGACAGGGATACGCTTCACCCTAAAGAGCCCACCCGCTTCCCATTTCTAAAAGGATAGCAGAACACAATGGATGGAGATGCAGTTCAGGGCCAGAATGCATAAGGTACCAAGTCTTGCACAGGAGGACGTGTCATCCGAATTCTGCAGACAAAGTTGAGCGTAGCTCTCTTCTCTGCCCTTACCTGACCCTGTGCTTACATTCCCCAGGAGGGAAATGTCTCAGTGGAGTCCCAGTGTTTTCCCTCTGTGACATCCCTGAGGTCACCAAGGCCTTGTAGGGTACGAGCTGGAAACCTCAGCATTGGCTTTAACACTGTTTTAGCCGGGGTTTAGCTGTTGTAGAAACCCATAGATGTGAGTGCCCATTTTGTTTTATTGTTGCTGGGATTTATTTCTAATCTTCTTTAAAAGATTATGCTTTTCTTTGGTTTCATAATGTTGGTTTATTCTGCTTTTAAGTGAGTCCCCTAGTTTACTATTCTTTCCTTTGAAGATAAACATTCTTTTTTAGTGAATGCTTTCACTTACTTTGTTTTGGGCATACCTCTAGCATCCTACTTCTTGAATTGAGTCTTTTACCTTTCTTACTCGTATCTATTTTAGTACATTTAAAGGTGATTATAGGCCGTGCGTGGTGGCTCATGCCTGTAATCCCAGCACTTTGGTGGTGGCGCGGCGGGTGGGAGGATCATTGGAGGTCAGGAGTTGGAGACCAGCCTGGCCAACATGATGAAAACATGTCTCTACTAAAAATAGAAAACTTAGCCAGGCATGGTGGTGGGCGCCTGTACTCTCAGCTACTCAAGTGAGGCAGGAGAATCGCTTGAACCCGGGAGGCACAGATTGCAGTGAGCTGTGATCACACCACTGCATTCCAGCCTGGGTGACAGAGCGAGACTCTGTCTCTAAAAAAGAGAAAACAAAACAAACAAAACCAAAACAACATAAAAAAAATCCCCAAAAACTAACAAAAAATTATGATTTTGTTCTGAAGAATCCTTAAAATATTTTTTCATTTAATGTAAACAAAATTTTATCTCTTTTATCCTTTACTATTTTTTCTTTATTAAAATCACTTATGAATTTTTGGTATGTCTACATTTTATGTTTACCTGTTGCCTCATTCTTTTGCTTATAGAATATTTTTGAATATTTTAATATTATCTTTTATTTCCTGATCACTCTTAGCTTAATCTTTTTTTAATTATTGACATTACAATGGTCCATAAAGCAGGATGCCAAGAGGATGATAAGGAGAAAAAAAATCACACCACATACAAGGGGAGATGGAGTCTTTTTCTTGCAGCAAGTCGCCTCTGGGAATTCTAAACATTTCCCACTCCCTTCAGCTCTGATTTCTGATAGAATTTATCTAGATAACTCCAGAGGCCCACAGGCAAAACCTTCCAAGACAATAGTAATTCTGTAGTGCAAACATTTAAGTTACTAGATTGGGATTCTTTTCCTCTAGCACTCAGCACACCATCCCTTGGGCATTACAGATTCTAAAAAGTATGACTCCTTTATTTATTCCACTAATATTTACTGAGCACCTACTTTGTGTCAGATACAATGCTGAATGCTAGAAGTGCAACAAAAAGAGTAAGAGAGAGTGTGGATCCTGTCCTCAGGGAGTGTACAATGTGGAAGAAAGCCAAGTGCTGACGTGCAGGATCAGGAAGAGCTTTCCAGAGGACAAGAGACATCTTGGGAGCTGATGAGGTACAGGAAGTAGCTCACAGATTGAGCAGACGCCCATGAGACGAGGGAATGCAGGGACCTCCGAGGAGCTTAAAGAGGTTCAGACTTGGAGGAAACCGATGTGAGGGCTGGAGAGGAAAGGAGTAGAACTTTCAAATCCACATCAGGGAGCCTGGGCTTTATCCCGGGAGCACTGGGTAGCCTTTGGAGACCTTAGAGCAGGGAGCGGCACGCCGGGTTCCAGAAGGCAGCACATGGTAACCATGGCTAGGGAAGAGGTTCCACATCAACCCAGAAGAGAAACGGTGGTGGCTGTAATTAGAGCAGAGGTGGCAGGAGTGTGACAGGCTGGAGGGAACACAGAGGAATCAGGGTGAGCGAATAAAATCGGTTTGGGGCAAGTTATGGAAATAGGGGAGATAGAGTCAAAGAATGACACACAGATTTCAGGTCGTGCAGCAGGTGATGTCTATGCCAGTTGCAGAAAAGAGCAGGAGGGGAAAACATGTTGAAAGAGGAAAGGGAAGGTGGTGCATCCAGTTTTGTGGCATGACGCATTAGATGTGCCCAGGAACTCTCTGGGGAAGAACGGCAAGAGCAGTCATGGCGGCGTCAGGGCCAGCGAGGAGATAGGTATGGAGGGCGATGAGGGATGAGGATGCTCACAGGGTGGGAAAATTGAGGAACATCAGTCATCCAGGTTGATAAAAGAAGAGGAGCTTGCAAAAGAGAAGAGAGGAAGGAAGGAAACATGGGCAGGGGGGTCATGGGAGACACAGAGGGGCAAGGACCCAGGATGCATGTGTGCTCACAGCGCATCTGGCTGCAGGAAGTCAGGTAAGAGGGGGTAGAACTCCACGGGAACCGGCCATGAGGAGCGTGCGGGTGATCTTTTCATGAGGAGGGTGCAGGTCATTTCATGTCATTTCATGTCATTTCATGGGGAGAGTGCTGGTGATCCTTTCATGAGGAGGATGCAGGTGATCGTTTCACAAGGAGAGGGCAGTTGATCATTTCATGAGGAGGGTGCAGGTGATCGTTTCATGAAGAGAGGGGGGTGATAATTCCATGAGGAGGGTGAGGGTGACCATTTCACGAGGAGAGGGCAGGTCGTTTCATGAGGAGGGTGTGGGTGACCGTTTCACCAGGAGAGGGAGGGTCATTTCACGAGGAGAGTGAGGGTGATCATTTCATGAGGAGAGGGTGGGGGATCATTTCAGAGGGGTGCAAGAGGCAAGGCCAGGCATCTATAGTGGAAGACACGTGGGGTGAGGAAACAGAGGCAGCAAATGTAGACAACAATTTGAGGAGTTTGATTGTGAAGAGGAGAGAGGTAAGGAAGTAGCCGGAGGAATGTATAAAAGGATATATAATTCTTTTTTTTCACAGAAGGAAGAGATTTAAGCTCACTTAATACAGGGAGAATGGGGCCAGAAATGAGGGAGAGAAGGAAAACACAGGTGACAGGGAAGATAAGGGATTGAGATTCCCAAGAACAAGAAAGAAATGGATTCCGGGGCCCCAGGGGAGGTGAGCCTCAGGCACGAACTGAGGGGCTTCTTTTTTTTTTTTTTTTTTTCTGAGATGAACTCTTGTTCTGTCACCCAGGTTGGAGTGCAGTGGGTCAATCTGGGCTCACTGCAACCTCTGCCTCCTGGGTTCAAGCGATTCTCCTGCCTCAGCCTCCCGAGTAGCTGGGATTACAGGTATGCGCCAGCATGCCTGGCTAATTTTTGTATTTTTGGTAGAGACAGGGTTTCACCATGTTGGCCAGGATGGTCTGAAACTCCTGGCCTCAAGTGATTCCGCCTGGGCCTCCCAAAGTGCTGGGATTACAGATGTGAGTCACTGTGCCTGGCTGGAACTGAGGGGTTTCTTTCGTTGTGAAAGAAAAGAAGGATGAGAGAGTGGATTCAGATAAAGTGGGGCGTGCATCCCTATGATCCCAGGGTGGGGGCAGTTCTCATTCAGGAAACTTGCACCTTCTCAGGGAAGCAGGAGGCAAGGTGGCTGCTGAACACAAGGGGACGGCAGAGGCAGGAGCAGCTGTGGAGAAGCTGCCATGGGAAGCAAGATGATTGGCCAGGGAAATGTCTGGGAGCTGAGGAAGACAGAGATCCTAGACTAAGTGGGAAGTCAGAGAGCTACGGCATCCTGAATTTGCAGAGCGGCATGTTTTCCAGGAGAACTCATCGGCCTATGTGTAAATGCTGGAAAAACAGACATTGGATTTAGCTGTGATGATCCCAGTGACCACAGAGGCGGCAAAGAAAGTGCATCACCTCACACATCACCAGGCGGTCCTTCCTCAGCAGCAAGGGAAACGCTTTAGTGGATGGACGGTGGCCAAGTTTATATTTGTCAATGTCATGCTGAAAGATCTCTGGTCTGCATAATAGACACTATTTCTTCCTAACCTGTCTTGTTCTTTACGAAACTGACGGGTATATTTCAAAGTTTATATCCTTCCTAACAAACCAGGGACATGGTTATTACATACTCCCCCTAAGAAATTATCTTCCCCTGATGGGCAGGGTGGCTCACTCCTGTAATCCCAGCACCTTGGGAGGCCAAGGCAGGTGGATCACTTGAGGCCAGGATTTCAAGTCCAGCCTGGCCAACATGGTGAAATCCTGTCTCTACTAAAACTGCAAAAATTAACCAGGTGTGGTGGTGCATGCCTGTAGTCCTAGCTACCCTCGAGGCTGAGCCACAATAATTGCTTGAGCCTGGGAGGTGGAGGTTGCAGTGAGCCGAAATTGAGTCAAAGCACTCCAACCTGGGCAACAGAACAAGACCCTGTCTCAAAAACAAACAAACAAACAGGAACCACATGTGGTCCTTCCCTAAACAGCCACTTAACTGACAAACTTTGGGAACACAGTCCCTGGAGGCATGGAAAGAATGCCACATCAGAAGCCAAGAGATCAGGGGTCAGCGCTAGTAATCTGATGTGTGACGCTTGATCAAGTTTCTTTTTTTTTTTTTGAGACACAGTCTCCCTGTGTCTCCCAGACTGGAGTGCAGTGGCACGATCGCGGTTCACTGCAAGCTCCACCTCCCGGGTTCATGCCGTTCTCCTGCCTCAGCTTCCCAAGTAGCTGGGACTACAGGCACCACCACCACACCCGGCTAGTTTTTTTGTATTTTTAGTAGAGACGGGGTTTCACCTTGTTAGCCAGGATGGTCTCGATCTCCTGACCTCGTGATCCGCCCGTCTCCGCCTCCCAAAGTGCTGGGATTACAGGCGTGAGCCACCACGCCCGGCCTGATCAAGTTTCTTAACCTGCACACCTCAGCTGGCTTCTCTGTAAGCTGTGAGATCCACCCAACATATGGGGCTTTCTGAATGACTGATTCCCAGGTTCCAGGCACAGGGCATGACTAATGACTGCCTTCCCATCGCTCCCTCTTCCTTCCAGCCCCTAAGCTCATCTGATTCTATAACTTAAAGGAATGGTGTAGAAAACTAAATGCCATAGGTATGTACTTTACTTTTTTAATTTTTATTTTTATTATAAGTTCTGGGGTACTTGTGCAGGACGTGCAGTTTTGTTACATAGGTAAACGTGTGCCATGGTGGTTTGCTGCACCTATCAACCCATCACCTAGGTATTATTTTTCCTAATGCTCTCCCTCCCTCCAATCCCACCTCCCAACAGGCCCCAGTGTGTGTTGTTCCCCTCCCTGTGTCCATGTGTTCTCATTATTCAGCTCCCACTTATAAGTGAGAACATAAGGTGTCCAGTTTTCTGTTCCTGTGTTAGTTTGCTGAGGATAATGGCTCCCAGCTCTATTCATGTCCCTGCAAAGGACAGGATCTCATTCCTTTTTATGGCAGCATAGTATTCTACAGTGTGTATGTAGCACATTTTCTTTATCCAGACTATCATTGGTGGGCATTTGGGTTGATGCCATGTCTTTGCTATTGTGAAGAGTGCTGTAATGAACATACATGTGCATGTATCTTTATAATAGAATGGTTTGTATTCCTTTGGGTATATGCCTAGTAATGGGATTGCTGGGTCAAATGGTATTTCTGGTTCTAGATCTTTGAGGAATTGCCACACCATCATCCACAATGGTTGGACTAATTTACATTCCCACCAACAGTGTAAAAGCGTTCCTATTTCTCTGCANCAGCTCCCACTTATAAGTGAGAACATAAGGTGTCCAGTTTTCTGTTCCTGTGTTAGTTTGCTGAGGATAATGGCTCCCAGCTCTATTCATGTCCCTGCAAAGGACAGGATCTCATTCCTTTTATGGCAGCATAGTATTCTACAGTGTGTATGTAGCACATTTTCTTTATCCAGACTATCATTGGTGGGCATTTGGGTTGATGCCATGTCTTTGCTATTGTGAAGAGTGCTGTAATGAACATACATGTGCATGTATCTTTATAATAGAATGGTTTGTATTCCTTTGGGTATATGCCTAGTAATGGGATTGCTGGGTCAAATGGTATTTCTGGTTCTAGATCTTTGAGGAATTGCCACACCATCATCCACAATGGTTGGACTAATTTACATTCCCACCAACAGTGTAAAAGCGTTCCTATTTCTCTGCAACTTTGCCAGCACCTGTTGTTTCTTGATTTTTTAATAATCTCCATTCTGACTTGCATGAGATGGTATCTGTGGTTTTGATTTGCATTTCTCTAATGATCAGTGATGTTGAGGGGTTTTTTTTCCATTTTTTTTGGCCACATGAATGTCTTTTTTTAGCTAAGAAACAGATTTAATGGGTCCCAAACCAAATGATACAAAGTGTCATGAAATAATTACTCTTCCTACATGAAATGCATCCTAGTATTTTCTGTTTTATTCTATTTCATGCTTGTTATCACTCCCAAAATTAATGTCATTGCCCACTAGTGGACTATGTCTTGGAGTTTGAAAAACTGTGTGGAAGGCCTGCTTTTGTATAGCTAAAACATATCAGTGAAAACAGAATGGAAAATGTTGAAGCTTATGCCTTAAAAATGCTGAACACAGCTGTGATGAACTTCTCTCAAAATGACAAGAACATTTCTGTTTACTTTCAGGACAGACTTGGCTCACCTCTGAACCCCTGTCCTTTTGGCTAATTCCCATACATCTTCCATCCCCACCCGTGATACCTTGTCCTCTGGAAGCCTTTCCTGAACCTCTGAATCAGGACTTGGTTCCCTTCTACATGTTCTCGAAGCACGCAAGAAATCATCTACATATAGTGCTTAGCATAGCAAATGGCTCATAGTGACCAGTCAATGTTAGAATATATTGCCATAGTTTGTTTACTTTTCGATTTTTCCAGTAGATTGTACACTCATGAGGAATTCTTGCCCACAGGGGAAAAAATTTCAGGATGACAATGGTTCTGCTTGTGCACATACTTATATCTGCACAAGCAGATTTTTTTCTTTTAACACTTAGCACCCAGTCCTTTAGGTGTTACAAGGTTAAAAAAAGAAAAACCCAAAAGGTGTGTTCTTGGCATTAGCTAACACTCCAGTTAAAGGCGAAAAGAGCTAAGCCAGGTGTGGTGGCTCGTGTCTTTAATCTCAGCATTCTGGGAGGCCAAGGCGGGCAGATCACTTGAGCCCAGGAGTTAGAGAATAGCCTGGACAACATGACAAAACACCGTCTCTACAAAGTGCACAAACTTACCAGGGCATGGAGGCATGCAACTGTGGTCCCAGCTACTCAGGAGGCTGAGGCCAGAGGATCCCTTGAGCCTCAGAGGTGGAGGCTGCCATGAGCTGAGATTGTGCCACTGCACTCCAGCCTGGGCGACAGAGCAATACCCCATAAAAAAAATGCAAAGAGCCAAAGAGCAGACCTCTGACTGTCTTGTCCTCTTTCCCTCCTACTTGTTCATGAATTAAGTACCCAGTGAGGAAATAGCTGTCAAGGTATAGGTGAGCTTCCAGTGCAAGCCAAGTGCTGTGAGTTCATGGGCAGGTAAAACTCTCTGAAATGCTGGAGAGAACCTGAATGGCACTTGTATCCATTGGTAGAGAAACCATTTAAAGTGTTCCTCCTGTTCTTAGAAAAGGATCAAACTCCTTCATATGACTTAAAGGTAGGGCAACTCTACAGGGCAGTTTGCCCAGGACAATCTGGGTTTGTACCTGTTACCCAAGCTTAGTGATTAATAACATGCTCTTTCACTCTATGAACAGTCCCCATCTGGAGGATAATGCATATGGTTCACCTGCTTACAGGCCCTGTGTGATCTGGCACAGCTGACCCCTCCAGCTCTACCCCGCAATAGCCCACACACCGGCACATGCTCCTTTCTCACAGCATCACTGCTATCAGAGATCACAATTTTCTTCACTCCAAGAAGTTCACTGGTTAAGGTCATATGGCAAATTAGGATGAGGAGAAGAGGTTTAAATGGAAGCTGCGATGCTTACCCTGCTCATTTCCACTCACCTGCAAGGCTTAGACTCGACTGCACTGGGATTCCAGGCTCACATGCTGCAGGGCCATTCTACAAACACTGTTTCTGCCTCCCAGAACACCCTGTCTGGTTCACTGCCACTTCTCCTTCAGGTCTCAGCTGAGCCATCACTGATAGCTCTGGGACACCCCAAATCTAGCTGCACACATAACACCGTGTGTGTCCCCTAGTGAAACACTTACTCCATCTTTCTGCACATATTTATTCAGAACTTGGTATGTGCCAGGCCCTGTTAGAGTGGCTGGGGACACATCTGGGGACAAAATGCCAGCCCTCATGGAATTTCATGCTAGAGGAAAAAAGAGACATAAAGGAAACTAATAAAGTAGAGTTGCATGACATTATAAACTGATATATAAGAGTACAAATATCCCATGAATTCATCACAATTCATTATAATTTCCTATTTGTCTGACCACATCTCCCTGCGGGTTTTGTAGCACGGTGTGTGATCTGAGGCTCGCAACAAAGGCCTGGTGAATTCATCAATAGCAGTTTCCCTTTCCATTCTCTCCATTGTCCTGGGAGCTTGTCCTGCTCTGATGACATACAAAAGATAATTGTATCTGTAACTAACCTTCTAAAAAGTATCTGTCCCACACATTCAGGATTATTAACACGGATGCCATGTTCACTTTATTCTCAACAACTACTCATTTCTGAATCATAAGGTTCCTCATGGAGGTGGAGATAACCATATCTACAGAGGCATTTTGTTTATGTTTTAGGGACTGTCCTTTCCATGGCTTCCCTAGTCCCTTGGGTGCTGTGTAAGTTGTATTTCCTCCATTAATTCTTCACTAGAAAAATGTGTATATGCTCAAGCTGGGATAGGAAATAAACAATGAACTCAGGAGTAGCATCTGCCCAGAGATCCCTGCCATTGGACATTCGATGATTGGGTAAAAAGTTAACTCATCAGCACCTTACACCTATTAGAAAGGCTACTATAAAAAAAAGATTTTTTAAAAAGGCCAGGTGCAATGGCTCATGCCTGTAATCCCAGCACTTTGGGAGGCCAAGGTGGGTGGATCATGAGGTCAAGAGATCGAGACCATCCTGGCCAACATGGTGAACCCCATCTCTACTAAAAATACAAAAATTAGCTGGGCGTGGTGGTGTGCACCTGTAGTCGCAGTTACTCAGGAGGCTGAGGCAGGAGAATTGCTTGAACCTGGGATGCGGAGGTTGCAGTGAGCTGAGATCGTGCCACTGCACTCCAGCCTGGTGACAGAGTGAGACTCCATCTCAAAAAACAAAAAAAAAGACAGCATTGCTGAGAATGTGGAATATTTGAGACCCTTTCTACCATTGGTGGGAAGGTAAAATGGTCCAGCCACTGTGGAAAACAGTATGGCAGTTCCTCCAAAATTTAAACATAGAATTACCCTATGACCCCACAATTCTACTTCTGGGTATATACACCCCAAAGAATTGAAAGCAGCATCTCAAACAGATATTTCCACGTTCCTCTTCATGGCAGCATTATTCACAATAGTCAAAAGTTAGAAGCAACCATCAACAGATGCAAGGATAAGCAAAATGTGGTATATCCATAAATGGAATACTATTCAGACTTAAAAAGGAAGTCCTGTCCAATGCTGTCACATGGATACAGCTTGAGAACACTAGGCTAAGTGAAAGAAGACAGTTACAAAAGGATGGATACGGTATTCTGCTTATGTGAGGTCCCTAGAACAGTCAAAATCTTAGAGACAGGAAGTAGAAGGGTGGCTGCCAGGGCCTGAGGGGAGAGAGGGATGAGGAACTAGTGTTCCATGGGGACAGAGTTTCAGTTTTAGGAGATGAGAAGAATTCTGTGGATGGATGATGGCAATGGTCACACAACAATGTAAATATACGTAATGTCCCTGAACTGTATGCTAGAAAATAGTTATGAAGTTAAATTTTAAGTTACGTGTATTTTAACAAAATAAAAAAGTTAATTGGTAGGTCACCTGGGACTGTGGTTTAAAGCAAATGCTTGATGGTTAGACGAATCTGGATGGTCCAGCTAACCTGACTCTACCCCTTACCGGTTATAAGGCCTGGACAAGGGGCTCTACCCCTTGAGCCTCGTTTCCTCATCTGAAAAATTAGAATAATAATAATATCTAATTTATATGAAGGCTTTTGGAGGTTAAATGAAGTAGTAATGCCTCTTACATATAAATAAAATTCTGAGTATAATCTATGGCACATAAATTCTAAATAATAATGACTCAAAACCATATATCATTGGTTTTGTTAATGCTGATTATTATTATAATTAATACTATTAGCTTAATTCAAAGGCTAACATCAACCTACAGCAACCTGCAGAAAGATGTCCTGCCAAATATTTGCTAATTTAATCCAGGAGCAAAAATCTATGATTCTGGGCTTGAGTGAGCTTTCCCAATTTCTAAAACTCTGATGCTCATTTTGTCCCCAAGAATGTGTTTAGGTGACAGAGCAACCAGAATTTGACATGTATAAATGCTTGGCATGTTAAAATAATGAAAGATATTTTCACCATTGTAAGGAAATACCTTTTAATCCATCTCTCTGGTTTAACATCACATTTTTCTATAGCTTCTCATGATTTCTTCCTTAACAACTGGAATAGGTATGAAAAAGCTAAGCTGAACACATAGCTACTTAGAAATGAGCTGCTTAAAGTGTTAAAATAAGAGAAACAGCAAGCATGAGTTTAATGCTATGTATGCCGTCACAATACTAATTTCCCTATTTTAAATTAAAGAGTACACACATATACACACACACACACGGAATCACATCTATATTGCTGAGATTTTTCATTGTATAACCATATATCATTTTAAATGCTTTGAGGCAAATTATTAAATAAAAATGAAAGACTGAACTCCATAAAAGGAAATCACCTGAAATTCAAATATAACCTTGCTAACAAACCATCACGTTAGCAACATTTTTAGGGGCAACAACATAATCAGCCACTCTAAGACATCAAATGCATTAAAAACAGGAAGTACTAACTCTAATTCCTAATTTCAAGACAGGCAAATATACCGTAATTACATCACACGTTCTAAGGAGATTTGTCTGCGTGGGTCTACTTCTGAATCCCAGAAGTTACATACTTGTACCACAAGCTCATACTCTTGAAAGAAAATTCTGGACCCAGTCCACATAGAATTTTGGTTAAAACATCTAATTCATTACAGAGAAGAATTTAGTCTTTTCCACAGAAGAGAGCATGTGTTAGAATGAGAATACTTTATAGAAATGACCAATGACAAGCCGGCTATGTAAGGGGGCCTCTGATGCTCGGTGTTAGCAAGAGACAGAGAGTATTATTGTTGAAAGGGATCTTTGAGATTATAGAAAGGGCTGAGGTGTGAATAAAGGAACCCCATCCCCTTAAGGCCTGAAGGAGAAGTGAGACAGCAAAACAAATCAAAGTTCCAGGAGTTGCACCGTGTATGGTAAGCGCAGACGCAGAGAAGACATTTCTGCAGGAGAACAGAGGTAGAAGTTTGCTCAAGTAACAGTTGCCACCCTGAGGCACCACAGCACAAGACAACAGCGGAAGTGAACATGACAACGCCGATGGTGAATGACAAGAGTCTTGCCTGGATACTGACATTTTTAAAGTGTAGAAGAAAATCACGGGTCACTGAAACAGAGGCTGACGGTGCCCAGCAGGTTACTCTTGAAATCAGAAACAAAAGTTCATGAGAGACAAGAAGGCAGAAACAACAAAAAAAAAAACGTAGAGTGGATGGCTAACTTGCAGGAGCTGTGCAGCTGAGGCTTTGCAGGTTTTAGAAGCTCTCCCTACGCCACGTCTTTAAATATATGTATGTTCAGTCAGCAGAAGGAAGGGACTAACAAGAGCCTTCTGTGGTGGGCACCTGCACCAAACAATGGCACTGATCTCAGAGGGATTTTAAACAGCTGTGCATAAACTTCAAAAGTAATTTGCAACCATATTGGTAAATGTCACCCTTCTTCCCGCTAGACACAGCACTTTTAAGAGAGATTAAGCATTCGCAGTAAGCCTGCCATTTTACAAGCGTTACCAAAGATAAGTTAGGGGAAAAAATGAAGATGATGATTCACAAGGTCGGGGTGTGGGGTGGGGTGGGGGACCCAGGACTTAAGAATAGGGCTTGTCTGTCACACAGCCTCGGGCAGGAAGGGCCCAGTGGGGACCGTGGCTTCTAGGGAGCAAACTAAGGGAAAAGAACAACGGAGTGGACCCTCCAGGCTTCTTGCATCTCTCACGGAGCCTCCCGAATCCCAATGGTTTTGAATTTTCTTTGCCAAAAGAAAAGGACAAAGAGGCCGGAGTTGACAGAAAGCGTGGGCGGACTCCTCAGATCTTGTAGGTGGTTCTTAAAAGAATTCAACAGGCTTGAGGTGTGTTCTCAAAGGGCAACTGGAACGTCAAGGACTTGGACACCAGGCACAGATGGTTCATTTCCCCACGGGCAGAGAGAGGGCACGGGGTGCTCTCTCTTCGCTCCACCTTCTCCAGCCTAGTCCCTTTCAGCCTGTGCCACTCCTGAATCACCTTTTATTAGCACCACGTCCAGCCCGCAGACGGGCAGGACAGCCCAGGGGACAAGGCCCTTCTGTGGCGTTCTCCATGCAGGAATGACCGGAGTCTCCCAATCCAGCCAGCCCGTGGACCTCTCTGCATGCCCACTGGGGAGCGCCCACGCCTGTAGCATTCAACAGTCACTCTCCCATTGATAACGGTGGCTCTCGAAAATCCAATACCACAACATACTTTATTGCACAAATTTTGCTTGGTTAACCTGGCCCTCAAAGATGGGGAATAACCTCACTTGAGGCTACAGGAATGAGCACCCAGACTTTCTTTTTTTTTTTTTTTTTTTTTTTTTGGTATCTTTCAAAGACCTGCCTTCCCCTCCCCCAGGCCCTTGACAAGAAACTTGGCTTGTTTAGAAGCCTGAGCAATGGCACCCCAGTCCGTCATCCAATACATTCCCAGAAAACGGGGTATGCTCCCCTGTGGACAGGATACCATCTGCAGAAAACGCCTTTCCTCACGCATTTTTTACCAAGAATATAAAAACTTTCCACCTTCTTCCCTCCCCGCAGGCCCCCTTTCGTTCAGGTGAGAAGGAAAAGGGAGAAGAAAGGAGGAAGCGCCCCAGGCCGGCGGCCCCACGCGGCTAAGGTCGCCAGCCTCCCGCATCCCGCATCCCATGCGACCCGCACCCCAGAAACCCAGCGGGGAAATGACCTCCGGTGCGCTCCTGCGCCCGCTTGGTTCCATTTCCTACTCCGCCTGCTCCCCCGGTAGCCCTCACCCCTTCCCGGAGGCTCTCCGAGGGGCCCGGGTGGCCCTTCCCGCCACGGGTCTCGGCCCCTCCAGCCTGCTCCCTCCCGGCGGCGGCGCGGAGCGCGGGGCCCTACCTGGAGCGTGCGCGGCGCCGCTGCTGCCCGGTGGCGCGGGGACTGCGCGGGGACTGCGCGGGGGGTTGGCGGGCTGGCGGGCTGGCGGGCCCGGCGCACTGCGGGTGCGCCAGAAGGCGGTGCCGGCCAGGGGAGGCGCTCGCCAGCCTCTCCGCACAGCCCAGCCTCCCCGGACCCGGCGCCCCTGGCCAGGGATGCGCGCTCGGTCCCCCGTCGTGCGCCCCCGGTCCCGCGCCCCGGCTCCCGCCCCCCACCTCCTTACCAGCCACGTGTTGCCCAGCTGCGAACTGGAGTGGGAGGCGGCGGCCGGAGGGCCCAGGACAGCCCCGGGAGGGCGGCGAGGCCGAGCAGGAGCGCCCAGGCTCCGGCCACATTCTCAGCGTCAGGAAAAGGGGCGAGAGGCCACATGCCTCCCTCTCGCCAAACTGAAAACGAAACGGCGCTCCAGCAGATTGAGTGGAAAGAGCTGTGTCTGTTTTCTCTGTTTTTTACGCTAGAACGGTCTTGTAAACATTGCTCCTTTAAAAATGACCTACCCCGGGAAGTTTGGGCGCACTTCTGTCCTGGGATCATTGTTTCTAGGTGGCTTCTGACCTGGGACTTTGATTTTCTGTATCTGCACATTGTCGTTTTATACACAATTGCCAAGGTGGAACTGTTGTCAACTTTACTGTGCTTGAAGCTGCAAAGGTGATGTTGCCACCGTGCGTGTCATTTTAGGACTTTTTATGCCTTGTGGGTAATACTAATGATGGTCACAATGAGGATAACTGGGGTGGTTTCCTTTCTGTACTCCATGTAACTAATTTCTCATTCAGGCTAGAACATTGTATGTCTGGTTACTAATACACTTACTGAATGGTTTCCTTGCAATGATGACATCAAATAATTAAAATGTACTTGATTAAGATTTTTCTTGCTGTAGTGTACTAAGATCAGATGAATCTGAGAAGTAAAACAGTAATTTTTTGTCCTTTTTTCTTGTTTTGAGAGAGACATTAAAAACGATTAAAACAAACAAAACAGGCCAGGTGCGGTGACTCACACCTGTAATGTCAGCACTTTGGGAGGATGAGGCAGGTGGATCGCTTGAGGCCAGGAGTTTGAGATCAGCCTGGCCAACATGGCAAAATCCTCTCTCTCCTAAAAATACAAAAATTAACTGGGTGTTGTGGCAGGTGCCTGTAATCCCAGCTACTCAGAAGGCTGAAGCTGGAGAATCATTTGAACCTGGGAGGAGGAGGTTGCAGTGAGCCAAGATTGCACCACTGCACCCCAGTCTGAGGGACAGCAAAACTCTGCATCAAAAAAAAAAAAAAAAAAAAAAAAAAAAAAAAAAAAAAAAAAAAAAGAAAGGTGTAGCAAAAGCCCAAAGTTGAATTAGCAGCCTTCTGATCATGGGAATATAGAATGTCAGCTAAAAAGGACCTCTGCGGATGGCAAGACAGATGAAAACTGAGGCCCAGAAGTGTTTCATGACTTGATTAAATCACTCAGGTGTGCACTGGGAAATGAGTTATCATGATGCCCCTAATCTATATGAACCCAATAAAGCCAACACACACCTTTTAAGGATAAAACTATATTCCATTAAAATTAGTCCCACATTTGTCAATATCCAGCAGCACTGGACTGACCCTCAGGCCGGAGGCTGTAGCTCTTGGAAGATCCTAGCCAGGAGGCTCAAGAGTGGCCAGTACCTCAGAAGTGCTGGCTCACTCTGACATCAGCAGAACCTGGCGTATAGTAGGTGCTCACTGGGTATTTGCTATGGAAATTTGGCAGGAAAGTGCATCTATGTCTAGAAATAAGGAGGCAGAGCCGAAGCAGTGATTCCCAAGCAGATTCTTTCTGCAAACTACAAAACAGAAGCTGCCCTAGCTCAGAGTGCCATCCACCTGGCTCTTTCTCCAATTGGTTTTCAGTGGATCCTGTTACACTGCGAAGAAGAAATGGCAAACTGATAACAGCTGCTGTGCCTAAAAGATGGTAAGTTCCTCACACCCCATATCTGGGTTTCTCATTGACAATTAGGCACTGAAAGGAAGCTCATATGTCCTGTTAATTTAATCAGTAGTTAGTGGCTTCAGAAAAAGTTTTATACACCAGGTATGAGAAGGACTTTTTTTTTTTTCTTTTTGAGACAGAGTCTTGCTGTGTTGCCTAGGCTGGAGTGCAGTGGCATGATCATAGGTCACTGCAGCCTTGATCCTCCAGGACCCAAGTAATCCTCTCACCTCAGCCTCCCAAATAGCTGGGACTACAGGCACACACCACCATGCCCAAGCTAATATTTAAAAAGATTTTTTTTTTTTTTGTAGAGATGGAGTCTCACTATGTTGCCCCGGCTGGTTTTAAACTCCTGGGCTCAAGTGATGCTCATACCTCAGCTTCCCAAAGTGCTGGGATTATAGGGGTGAACCACCATGCCCAGCCTGTGATGACTTTAGATGGACCACTCATATAATATTCATAATCTTATGTGATATGTATCATCATCATCATCATCTCTCTTTAACAGAAGAGAGTAATGAGGCTTAGAAAGGTTATGCACCTCCCTCAAGATCCCACGATTAATAAAGTACCAGAACCAAGATTCAAACCCAGGTCAGGCTAGAGCCACCATCTCATGAGCTTCTGAATAATTAATTCTCTTTTTTTTTTTTTTTTTGAGATGGAGTCTTGTTCTGTCACCCAGGCTGGAGTACAGTGGCACAATCTCGGCTCACTGCAACCTCTACCTTCTGAGTTCAAGTGATTCTCTTGCCTCAGCCTCCTGAGTAGCTGGGATTACAGGCATGTGCCACCATGCTCAGTTAATTTTTGTATTTTTAGTAGAGATGGTGTTTCGCCATGTTGGCCAGGCTGGTCTCGAACTCCTCGCCTCAGGTGATCTGCTCGTCTCGGCCTCCCAAAGGAGGATTACAGGCGTAAGCCCCTGCGCCCAGACAAGTCTCCATTCTTACATCGCGCACTCAACTTCTCTTTCTTTCTCTTTTGGACGACTGATCTTTGAGGACTCTTGGCTACTCAGTCGTTCTATAATCGTATAGTCCTACAATAGGAAACCTGTTAACCTGAAGACTGGGTCTTTTAAAACAACATCCATCGTATATCTAAAAAATTGGGATTTTTTAATTTTAAAATTTCATCTAAAACAAAAAATTCACGTCTGTTCTGGGTATCCATTAGGTGTAGTGGACACCTCTAGATAGTCTTGATGCCAGCATCCTGTAGACCCACCACCTCCTTTCCCAGGCCACAGGGTGTTTCTGTTTTCTATCAGACACTGTCTCTTCATTTTATAAACGCGGCTGCTCTCAGAAGTTCTCCACACCTTTGTTCCTGGAAGAGGAAATGGCATTTCCTGGAGGGGATGACACGTGGGTGGTGAGGTTCCAGTCATTACGTTAAACACACACCAACTTTCAGCTGTGCACTTCTTTTCCTCTTTCAGGTTCTACCCTGACGTTTCCTGGAGTAATGCTGAGGACTGCCTGTCGGGTAGCCGTTTCATTCAGTTCACTGCATCTCGGAAACACCTGACCACTGCCTTGGATCCAGCGGCCCTCCTGAGAGCTGAGGAAGCAGGAACTCCAATGTGTCTGCTCCCGGAGCTGCCACAACCCATTTTCCTGCAACTCAAAACTTGGAAAAAGGAACCCAGGACATCACTTTACTTTTGTTTTGGACCTAGTTGGTGATTATACTCTCTCTTCCATGGAGACTACCTCTTGCATCCTTCTTTCTATATGAGTTTTAGGATAGAAATTAAAAAGAAAACATCTTATTTTGAGTCTTGATTTGGAGAAAGGTAGTATTCGGGGAGAAGCAGGCTATGATACACACAGAAAATTTGAAATTTGAGGACAGAGTTACTTAACAAGGACATTTCTGTCTCTGCAGCAGTCACAGCTTGGAGGAAACCAGTTCGTACTATTTGATGAGGAATTTGGCCACCAAACCACTGATACTTTCTCAAAGGTTTGGCAGAAATTGTTTTTCGAGTGACTCACCAGAGTCCGTAGAAGAATCAGCATGGAATTAGAGGACAGTGACCTACCCTCACCAAAGACATGAGTGACGTGTGAAGTCTATTGTCAATTTATTCAAAAAATATCAAAATTATTTTGGGAGCTATGGGTCAGAGTTGATAGGCACAAACAAATAAACAAACAAACAAAAACATAGGTATTTTAAATTCACAGCTTGGATAAGAAAAAGGGAGATGTTGTCATTTCTCTTCTTCAATCCAACTTTAGATTTTCAAGCCGGAAAAAGATAGTTAGAAGTCAGAAATCGTTATTGCCAGAAAAGAGCTCTAAACCCTGAAACAAACAACAAACAAACAAACAAAAAACCTGGCCCTCCTCTTGGGGAGTGATAAACCTTGATTACTGTTGATAGTAAAACTGGTATCAACTCTTCCAGTGAAAACCCGTGAAAGGCGAACGTAAACCTTACCCTGGGTTAAGGTTTGAAAACTGTTTATAATATATATTTGAAAGTTCCATTATTTAAAATATGTATTGGACATGCTTTGTAATGTTAAGTTACTTTAAAAAATCTTACACAAGGGAGGGGAAGTATGTATTATTCCTTCATTTAAAAAGAGATACAGTGTGAATATTAGTTAATATTTATCGTACATTTACTACCTGTGTCAAGGCATAGTGTGACACACTTTATTTCAATTCTTTAATTTGATTCTAACAACGAATCCCCTGAGCTGCATAATATCCTCTTCATTTTACAGATGAGACAATTGAGTCTTAGAGGTTAAACAAATGATTTCCTAAGCTCATTCAGCCAATAAGTGGTAGGGGACTGCTTGACACCGGTCCGATTGATCCTCAAATCCATGATTTCTGCCATCATATTCACAGAAAGAAGACAAGAGCTGAAATTCTAGTCTGACTCTTGAAACAGTCAAAGAATCGTGTATGTTTATGAAAGTTCTGATTAATAAGATATTCTGAGGACAAAAGACATGAATAGATGGGCAATGTGTAGATTAGAATGTATCACAATGCCCACTAAATAATAAAACTATGGAAAATGAAATTTAATCCTTACTGTGTAGAATATTTAGAGTAGATTGTTTTTTCCTGGGTATCAGTTACTATTACACTATACAAGAATAAAATTAAACAAGAAACGGTTCCTCTGGTATTTTAGTTTTTTAAAGGTGGGAGTTATAAAAACAGTATTTGCCATCTGGTTTTAGTTATGGCTTTGGAAGTTCTATGGGTACAATTTGTTGTCATTATTGTTGTTACCACTACTGATACAGAGACTCTAATTGTGACATTAGTTTCCAAATCAGATAGTGAATAACTACGTTTTCAATGTTGTCTTAACACAGATACAAGTTAACAGGATATGCTTCTGGTGTGTTTCTGGATTCTAAGGGTAGAACCAGCATAAAACTAGTCAGTCCAAGTATTTCTAAAGATCACCAGACACAGTTCTCCTGGATTTGGGAAGCCTAGAGATGTTAGCAGAATAACTATGGCCCAAGTGGGTATGAAATTTTGTCTGAAATTAAAGAGATATTGATTAGATAATCCACAGAGACTGCTTTTTAGTGATTATCTTCCGCCAGAGTAAAACAACAGCAACCTGAAAACCCAAAAGACCATACGTTTTAATGGCAAGTCCTCCCCAGGAAGGATTAATCAATCTGAGAATTCATATGTAAATCCAGGAGGAAGAAATCAAGATGAAAACTGTCATATTGATAAATTTGACTGTGGCAATTTCATAGTTTGACGTAGTGCAATTGCTTTAGATTTGAAAGGGAACTTACTTTTGAGTAAGTCACTGTATCTGTTTAGATTTGAAAGGCACCTTACTTTAGAGTCAGTCACTCAGTCTCTTTTTTGAAAAGGAAAATGCCACACCTGACCCTCATCATTGCCTTCTCCTTTGTCCATAGCCTGGCTTTATTCTGCCATTCACACACACACACACACACACACACACACACACACACACACACACTGGGAAGAGATTTCTCATTTTACAGAAAGTATGCCGGGCTACACAGGATATTCTATCAGGTTTCTTCCAGCTATAAAATTCTGAGACTACCAAATTAAAGTACTAATTGTCAGTGACGGGGGATGTTCTACAATTTGCTTCTAGTGGTACTCATTGCTAATTTCCTGTATTCACTGGCATAAAAAATTTCAAACACCCTCATAAAAGGCTATACTGGTGGTACCAGGAAAACACTGAAAATCATTACTTTCTGTGTTGTGTCCAGCTTTTTTGGCTACATCATCACCTCGACCATTCACTTTTAAAGAAAAACTTCTGTGGAACAAAAATGTAAAGATTTTTTTTTCTTGGCGGCTTAGCACAGTGGCCTAGTGTGGCTGACTATGTGTGCCTGTTGTGTGAGTCACTTAGACGTGCTTTGTTTCTTGGTCACAGTTTATCCCTCAGCGCAAGCATCTCACCCTCAGAATGTTTGTATGGGACCCAACCAGCAAACCTGGAGACGGGTTATTTCTTTCACCTTGGATTGGCTCATCTGCTGTGAGTGGAGCCAAGCTGACATTTCCTTTCCTTTCTCTTCTTTCCTTCCTTTTTGTCTGCCTATCACTAGGTAGAGGCAGCACATAAGAGAGGGAAAGTCATGCACGTGGAGTCCAGCAGATCACCCAGAAGGCAGATGTTCTATCTCCAGTTTACTCATTAAAACAAACAAAACCACACCTGGATTGCCTGGTACTTAAATAAAATGCACTGTGATGACTGAAGAAAAATCTCTATACTTAAGAAATAGTCTTAATAGCTCACATTTGTATTTCTATTAGCTTACAATTCTATTTCTAATATTTGTATAATATTAAAAATAATTTTAAAAGTGAACTAATCTTTTCATATCTCTTATGAGAACTTGATGGAGATATGATGTTTGAAGATCAAAGATACGTGGTATTTGAAATCAGAAAATGTGTTTATTTTTCTACAGATTACAAATGTCATGCATTATTTCACAAACTCTTCTCAAAGTGGTGATTTTAAAATTACTAAAAGGAGGGTATATTCATATCACCTCCCAGCATTTTTATAGGTAAGATTGATTAGCTATACCCTCTAACGTGCTTTGATCCCTACAAGCCTCAAGAAGAGAATGGTGCAATTTGAATTAATAACTACCCGTTATAGAGCATTTGCCTCACAGTATTTTCCATATATGATTTTATTTAACCCTACAGCAATCCTATGATATGGGGACTGTGCACACATTACAGATGACAACTTGAGGCTCAGAGAAAGTAAATAACTTACACAAGACCACAAAGCAAGTGAGAGGGAGAGCCAGGATCAGAACCCAGGCAGGCTTCATTAGGAGCCATGCTGAACTCTGTCTAGAGAATTCGGACCACCAACTGCAAAGGCTAAAAGAAAGGGTCGTATTCCACATATAGATTTTGAGAAATGTTTGTTATTTTTCTTATGATAAAGATTATGCATACACACATACACGTGCGCGCGCGCACACACACACACACAACTAGAAATTAGAGAAAAGAAAAAAGATTAGCCAGAATGTCACCACCCACAGACAGATAACATTTTGGTATTTTTAAATATTCATTTATCTATACTTTTTTGAATTATTTTATTTTAAAAATAACTTTTACTGGTTGCCTGATTATGAAGTGATAAATATTCACCATAAATATTTTGAAAATATAAAACTGTCTATAAAAGAAATTTGAAATCATTGCTAATCTCAAAATATAAAGATACCTGTCAATACTTTGGCATTTTATCCTCCTTGTGGCTGAGGTCACATATCTTGAGACTGAAGCCCACATTTTCTATACCATACAGTTTATAGTTTAGGC
Source organism: Rhinopithecus bieti (assembly GCF_001698545.2). NCBI lineage: Eukaryota > Metazoa > Chordata > Mammalia > Primates > Cercopithecidae > Rhinopithecus > Rhinopithecus bieti. Next base: position 1,360,981 of record NW_016805426.1, read on the forward strand.
CACATCATTTTTACAATTGTTTCTTTGGTTTTGACTTGATTTGCTGATGTTCTATGTTTTAGAAAATTGCAGATGTGATTTTTTTGTTCTGGTTGCTCTGAATAGGACAAGCTACTTTGCTTTTTACTGAAGGACAAATATTGTTCCTACACATATAAAAAAACTCAAAGAATGAGTAATGATACTGTTTAAATCTGCCCTTATAACTCCAAAGAATGACTTCAAATTTTCTTTCTTCCAAAGCAACTTTTAAAAGCATTTCCACTGCACAGTGAAAGAAAACCACAAATTCCTTGTTTAATATCTGGAATCATGTGCTTTTAACAAGAGGAAAAGGTCAAGTCTGAAGCAACTGATACAGAACTGCCAGATTAGGTACGTAAATGGAGGAGTTACATCAATTTGGGAGGGCTGCAGAAATGTGGATTGGATTTTAATCACACTGAGAAAGTTTCTCTTGAGCAAAAGACATGATGGTTGTTCCCCAGAACCTTTCTGTCCTGTCCCTTGCTCTGCCAAGGGAAATAGAAAAAACATAAACATTTAAGAACTTAAAAGGCTTCTGGATAAAACTCAGCTTGGTGCAGCACATTTTAGCTACCATAGCTTTACTCCCAAGCTTCCACCTTTCCTAGGAACGTAGTAAAAACCTGAGCTAAAGAAACCGAACAATAGAAGAACTGAAATTCTTTAAACCTGAGTTCTTGAGGTTATAGTCTTTGTACACTCCATAAAGTCAAAGCCCTAAAAGATTTTAAAAAACAAAACCCTTATACCTGTGTCTGTTTCCCCAAACCTCTCGACATTTACTTACTTTTTGCAGACTTACACATTCTCGTTTTCTTGTGATTAAGTTTGGATAGAATGAAGACCTCTCCCACAGTTCTCAACTTAAAGTCTTTCTTCTACTTCTTAGCTATGAAAGAAAATTCAAAAAATTCAATGCTCTACTTTATAACTCCCTGGACATAGTGAGTCCATTATGTACATCATGAGGAGGGAGTGGAGAAAGTGGAATTCTTATGTAAATTCATACAACTTTGGAAAATGGTTTAGCAGTACCTACTAAAGCTGAGCATATGCAAAACCAGTGACCCAGGCATGTCATGGGTACATAACCTACAAAAATGTAGACATAGGCACTAAAAGACATCTACAACATGTTCACTGCAGCCCAGTTCATAATCAACCCAGAGTGGAAAAACCCAAGCATCCACCAACTGGAGACTGCACAATAAAACTCTAGTATTTTGATCAGTAGAAACATGCCACAGCTTGAACACATGCTGAAAACAAAATGTCAAGTAAAAGAAGCCAGGTCCAAAATAAAAAGACACACTGTATGATTTCATTTACATTAAATCCAAAAACAGGTAAAATTAATTCATGCAATGGAAAGTCATGAGAGTAGCTACTGCATCTGGGGAGGCGGATGGTGGAGTGTCAGGGAAGGAGTACCAGGATGGCTTATGGTGCTATTTTTATGACTTGATGTAGAGGGTAGGTAATAGGTAGGTCCACTTTGTAAAAGTTCATCTAGCTGTGCATTTGTGACTTGCATTCTTTTCTGCATGTGTCAACTCCGGTAAAAAGATTACTTGAAAATCAAGTAAAATATTATATTTACAAAGCCCTTTCTATGTAGCCAGAAGCAGGGTTGGTTTTCCAGGTGACTGAGAATTCGTCAGGAGCTTAGTGAGTGGAGGGCAGGGGACACGTGTGTTCTTTCTCTCTCTCTCTCTCTCTCTCTCTCTCTCTGCTATTCTGTAAGCTAACAAGTTAGGCTTGGTGACAGTGTGACCTTAAGTAAGCCATGCATACTTTCTGAATCCTTTTTTCTTATTTGATGAGTGAAGTGTTAGTTAAAATGGTGTCTCCAGTCCTTTCCCATCCTCACTGCTATGATTCAAGCCCCCTGCTTCTCTGTGAGGCTTCCTCTGACCTCTTGATTTCACAGTCACCTTTCTCTCTTCCTCTCTCCTGGTTCCTCCCTCTCCACCCCCATCTCTGTCCCCCCAGACTTGAGTTTGTTTTATATCTCTTCTGGTATCTCCTCTGGTTTTCCGGCACCATGTCTTGTGTAGAGCAAATAATAATGCTTTAAAAACTTATCTGTGAAGGAAAAAGTTCAGTAAAGTGTGAATTTTACATTATAGTTAGTGGTTAAATGCCTTAAACACTTAAAAAGTAGAATTTATCTCAACCTGGGCAAAAGACAGACCATGCCAATTTCTAAATGAAATCCAATAGCAAGAATGCATGAAGAACAAGCAGGAGTGGTGAGGATTTCCTCACTCTGTCCCTCAGAGGTGGCGCGTCTCATCTGTGAGATGAAAGTGTCATCACATCACTGACATAAGGTATAAGTACAGGGAACATAATCATCTGGGAGATTTTAATTTGAGTTAATAAAAGATAAGATGTTAACGCTAAGAGTCTTGGGACTTGACAAAGAATATTTAAAAGGAGGGTTGGTGGATAAAGAAACTGTGGTACATTTATATGTTGAAAGACTACTCAGCCATAAAAAGGAATGAATCAACAGCATTTGCAGTGACCTGGATGAGACTGGAGACTGTTATTCTAAGTGAAGTAATTCAGGAATGGAAAACCAAACGTCGTATGTTCTCTCTGATATGTGGGAGCTATGCTGTGAGGATGCAAAGGCCTAAGGATGACACAATGGACTTTGGGGACTTAGGGAGAAGGTGGGAGGGGGGCGAGGGATAAAAGATTAGAAATATGGTGCAATGTATACTGCTTGGGTGATGGGTGCACCAAAATCTCACAAATCACCACTAAAGAACTTACTCCTGTAACCAAATACCATCTGTACCCCAAAAACTTACGGAAAAATAAAGAGGGTTGGACGATAAGAATTTGTCATCTTGTTTTCTGAATTGTTCCATTGTACTTAATTGTACTTCTTCCCTTAAAGAGTTGAAAATATTCCTAAACTGCTGGAGGATACACCTCTGATAGCTTCAGACAAATATCCTCTTAATTATTGTTTTGCCACATTTGTCTTTGCTCACGGAGAACCATTCTGATCTGTGGTTTAGCCTCCCAAGCGATTGAACAATATCGGTGATCTGAGGCAGACCCTCCGTGACGGATGACACATGAGTCTCTTGCATGCTTTTGCATCATGTACTGATTACCCAGACAAAACTGAGTTTGTACAGCTGCTAAATCCAGGATCGAGTGCTGGGATAGGAGACATTCAAGGAGGAAGCGTCCCGAGGGGCTCATCCTTCAGTAGGCAGCTGTGCCCAGAGCAGAGGGGAGCACAGGGTGACAGAGTGAGGCAGGCAGAGGAAGCCGCACGTGGCCAGGCGGGAATGGACATCAGCCTCCTGACTCCTCTCCTCATCCAGCTGCACCTTCAGCTTTTCACTGGCAGACACCTGTGGCTGCTGAGTTACCTTCCCCTCCAGCGAGTCGACTGGCAATTATCTTATGGTCCTAAGGATATTTCTGGTGTTGCTGAGAAAGTCAGAGAAATAGAGGAAAATGTCAAGCTATGCTTTTGGAAAAGCATAGATGTTAACTTGTTTGGCTTCTCACTCTCAGCCTTAAAGAAACATGATCACCTCCTTCCTCACCTGTAATGGCAACAAATCCTCATAACAAACGTCTTCCACTGATACTTGAAGAACATGCTCACGTAGTAAGTGCTGGTTAGTTTGTACAACACGCCTCTGCTTCGTTTTATCTACCTCACAGGTGAGAATGAGTTGAAATAAAACGTGGAAGTTCCTAAGAAGCACTCAATATTGTCCCTCCCCGCCCCTTTTCTGCTGTTACCTGCTCTGTGAGCAGGGGAACAGGACAGTGTGCTGTGGTGGCAGATGGTGGACTTCAGAGTCCTAGAACTCCAGATTCATGATCATGACATGTATGGGCTCCACCACTGACAAGCCATGAGGACTTGGGGAGTCCCATCATCTCTCTGGGCCTCAGTTTCCTCTGCTGTATAACAAAGCAATGGACGAAATAACATTTCTTTCCATTTAACAAATCCATAAAGTGCAAAAGAACCTAACTCTGACAAATATTTGTATAATATTTTTACTCTAGATCAGGATACGTGATTTTTATTGAACTGAGATGGATTGACTAAAATTACCTCTTCAGCTCACTCTAATTTATTGCCTTAGAAGAAGGATTAAGTGAGATATTTCCATTTCTAGTGACAGGTGGCTGGCACTTCAAAATCTTCCACTTCATTACTCACCTTAATGTTTTCACTAAAACACATGTGGTTTTCAAACACAGGAAGGAAAACATGGCAACCTGTGGTTACAATTTCCACTAGAAAATAGAAAAGGTGTAGGTCAGAAAGAATGTTTGTGGGGTGTTCCTTTTTTACTTTAAACATGAAAACCCATGTCAGAAGAGTGTTCTCTTGAGAAGAACACTGTTAATTGTTGCAATTTTCAAAAGCTGATGAGAATGGGGCCCAATGGCATCTGTTGTTGCAATCGGAGCAGTTGTGGTTGAAGAACTGCAAAGGCTTTAGTGCCAGGGATATTTTCAATCTTCTACCGTGTCTTCAAGCAGCCTTTCTCTTCTCTTTTCATTCAAATTCTGGGAAGCCTGAAGAAAATGTCATTTCAGGCAGGTCCTTCTCATACCCAAGTAGCTCCAAGAATCCCTTTTAAGATCCCATCTTGAAGCAAAGTAGCTTGTTCAAATAGCTCTTCCTCTGTAGCATTTACTTCGCAGTTATTTTCAGCCACTGGTTCTGTAGTTTGCTGTCATCAATTGAATTTACCTGATACTTAAAATTAATTAATTATTCAATAAATATTTGGAGAGCGCCAACTAAGTTTACGACATGAGCACTTATCTGAGTTAATCGGTTAATCAGAAAGAAATGCAAAACACAAAAGAAAAACGCCTTTGAATTTTCTACATTGTAAACATCTACAACTATTAGAGATATGGAGTAAGTTTTAAGTAAATTCTATTTTCACAACAGACTGCTGTTTGAACTTTGGAAGTCCTCTTTCCAGGTGGCCAGGGTACCTAGCAGGAGCGGGTGGGAAATCACTCCAATGAATGTTATATATTGGTTTAAGAAACCAGCTGTTCAACCTGCAAGAGAAAAATGTGTTAACAGAGTAATACACACATAGTAGTTTAGATTTGTTTCCTTCTAATTGCTTTACTGATGACGATCAAATAAGAATGTGAGTAGAGCACTTCAGTGTATCAATAAAAACAGATGCGAGTCATTTTCACGTGCAAGTTCAGTTTTAGAGGGAAGAACTGCAGCATACATAGAACAGGAAAGCTGGAGTGAGCTGTTCTGTATCAAACTCTTATCTGCCAGACAGCAAGATCTTATTGTATGTATTTATACACAAGCACAGACGTGCATGGCGAAACATGCATTTGTACCAATACAGGATGGCACTGGGGAGGACTCCTGATGGGAGGGAGGACTCCTCCAGTACTTGTTCCACTGCAGCCTGCTCTCAGCACAAGCAACCAGAAAGAAAGATTCCCTAACAGCAGAGTCATACCTGCCACTCTGCCCCAGGCCCCAGGGCTTCCTTTTCCCAACAGGACCTGCCCAGCCCCCATGTCCCAGATCCATCTCTGATTCATCTTCCCCACCCAACTCCAGCTGCATCAGCCCCTGTTTGCTTCTTAGCATGCCGGCAGGCTGGAGCCCAGGGCACAAGGCCTCCTTCAGGTTTGGCCTGAACATCAGTCTAGGATGAGTTCCCTGATCACTCTGTTTTAAATTTCAGTCCCTCTGTAACCCCTGTCCACGTATACACTCTAGACCCTATGCTTTCCTTCTCTGTCTCCCTCCCCATCCCTCTTCCCAGTTGGCTTCACCTTTCTGGAATAGAAACTCTATGCAAGCAGGGATTTTCCTCCTATATCACTTATTACTATATCCCAACAACTAGAGAGTACTTGGCACATAGTAGGCATTCAAACAACGTTTGTTAAATGAATTGCATGAATTAAATGTAACTAATCACAATACATGTACAGATATATGAAATCATTCACTTAGTTATGCAGAAGAATCGGGTCGCTATGGATTTAATTAGTCCTTTCACATCTTAAGAAGTATTTAATTAATTTACAAATAAAAACAAAGAGCAAATTCTTTACCTCAAGTGGAATATCCTCTTTCCGACAGCTGGAATCAAATTGCCTCCATGAACATAAGTCACAACACGGTGAGCATCTTTCTTTATTCATTGGTCATGATTCTAGCAGTGTGGAGTCCAAGTTGAGGAGTCTCTATTTTCCAGATAGGGTGCCGCATTGGTTTTCTACAGGTGCTATAACAAACCACTACAAACTAAGTAGCTTAGAACCAAAACGTACTGATGCACAGTTCTGTAGGTCAGAAATCCAGGCTCACTCAATTGGCTTCTTCAAGTTTCACAAGGCAGAACAAGAAGTTGCTGGCTGGCCTGGGCTCCTACTGGGAGGCTCCAGCAAGGTGAGAGGAAGAGTCCCTTCAGTGTCCTGAGCAGCACTGTGGCTGCCTCCCTCCCTTGGTCAGAGAAGAAACGTTTTAAGAAGTGACACAGATGGCACTCATTCCATACGGATAACTCCTGCTAGTCTGGAGTGGGACTTTGGTGCTGCCGCTGCAGACACCTCGTGTAAATGAATGGCTGAGGAGTTCAGAACCCCTTCCACACGATGCTGAGTGAGGGGAGCTGGTCACAGAAGAAGAGCACAGACCCTGTGATTCCATTGCCTCAAATACTAGAGCAGGCAGGACCTGTCTGTGGTGGTCAAAATTAGATTCGTGGATTCCAGGGTCAGAGGGTGGGGGACAGAGGTTGACTACACAGAGACATAAGACACCTTTCTGGCAAGATGAAAGTATTTGGTATCTTTTGAAAAGTTATTTACTTACTTAAATTAATTAACTTTTAATTTTAATATAATTATATATATTTATGGTATACAACATATTATGACATTTGTGCACCTTGTGGCATGGCTAAATCAAGCTAACTCATGTATGCATTACCTCACATATTTATGGTTGATTTGCAGTGAGAATACTTGAAATCTACTCTCTTAGCAATTTCAAGTAACAACAATACATTGTTATTAACTAGAGTCACAATGCTGTACAATGGATCCCTTGAAGGAGTCCTCCCCTCTGTGTGAAATTTTGAATCCTTTGACCAACATCTCCCTGTCTTCCCCCGCCCCCCGCCCCCCTGCCCACTGCCACCAGTTTTCTATGTCTTGAGTAGGGTAGCGGTTACATGATGCATGTTTGGAAAAAAATCATTGACTTGTACAATTACAATGTGTGAATTATATTGTAGGCAAATTACTCCTTAACATAATTGACAAAAATGGTAAAATTAATAAAACAATGTAAATAATACACCTAATTTTAAACAGAAAAAAAGATGAGCGACATCATTCCAGCATATTTTAGGAGGTCATTTAATAAGAGATCTATCCTCATAACAAATTTCTAAGTGCACAGTTCCGTGTTGTTAACTACAGGCACAATGTTATGTAGTGGGTCTCCAGAATGCAATCTGATTTCCTCAACCCCCATAGTCCTTTGAAGGAGACACTGTAAGGTCAAAATTCTTTTGCTGGCTGCCTCCAGCTACTGAGTAAAATCATATTTCAGTGTATGCTTTTGTCCTTTCTAACTGATAGAGACATGCCAACTGTGGGGAGATGGTAAATACGTTCGATTTTCTTCCATTTTCAGACAAAAACAACTCCTTAACTGAGGCTGTTATGTTTCTGATATGCTTTTGTAGTTGCTATTTTGATGTAGGTTAAAAAAAGACATTTGATAATGTCACTTCAGTACTTTTTCTAACTTGTACAAAGCTTCCTGTGTAATAGAAACATCATCATAATGCTATCAAAGACAATGGGCTTATGAATGAGTGTCAGGGATTTTGCTACCTTTTGGAGTTTTTATCAGTTGTATGCTCTCTGCCTTAACCTAATTTAGTATTAAAATTCTTTTTTTCAATAATTAGTTGTAGAAAATCTAAACTTGTGAGTTTATATATATTTTTTCTCTCGGTAGTATAATTCTGGAGTTGGTGATGTAATAGAATCATAATGGTAATTTACTAAAAGCTTAAATCACTGAATCTCAAAGAATTAAACTCCAAGCTGAATGGAAAAATCAAAATAAAAGTTACTATATATTTCAAGATTATTTGAGGGATTTTTAAAATGAGAAGCTAGAAAGCAGATATCTCAAGCAATTCAAGTAGAATTATGTGAAACAAATAAATAATTTTCAGTATACCATTTCTTTTAAGTCAGAGAAGCAGAGAAACTAAATCCATGAACATTGGATAGGCCATCTTTAAATGATAAGTCAGAATTTATGTTTCCTACAGAAATTTAAAGATTTAATAAAGATATTTAAATTCCAACTAAAATTATTTCTGTAGGCAGAGCCTATCACAATTGCTGAAATTATAGCTAGGAAATTAGTAAATGCCCTATCACACAGTTATTTATCTTTCCATTTTTTTGATGATATGGAAAATGAAACTTTTTAAACTTTAAGTTTCCATTAATTGATTGCATATTATAGAACTTTTATAAGCATGATTCTTACATTAGACTATGAGGTAGATATTATATCCTTGTTTTACAGAAAAGAAAATTGAGGATCAGAAAGTACACACGATTTGCAAAAATCATGGGTGAGTAGATGGCAGAGTGTAGATTTGAAAGCAGTGTTGACTTTAAGCCTGTGCCTCTGGTAAACTTCCCATGATACACAGTCACCATTCAAAGAATATTTGTTGAGTGAGTGATTTTTTAAACAGGATTAAAAATATAAAACAAGAAGGAAGAGGTATGAGGCAGCTATCAGAATCCATCCTTCCGCTGCAGATTTTAAAGGCTTTTTCCTTTTCCATCTTGCCTGCCTAATTATTTCATCATTTTAACACATTGATATATTCAGTGGCTAATCCTTTACTATCTTGTAAACATGTTAGAAGCATTTTCTAGGTCCTAGAATTGAAAAGTAATGATTACTTAAAAAAAAAATCAGTGACTTCTTTCAGAAAAAAACCACTGGTATCCAGGCTGGTGGATTCAGGCTCAGGAGTAACTCATTCAAGCTAACTCATGTATGCATTACCTCACATATTTATGGTTGATTTGCGGTGAGAATACTTGAAATCTACTCTCTTAGCAATTTGCCTTTTGTCTTGCCTTTTGTCTTCTTTGTTTTCTTCTCTAAAACATTTTTTCAAATTGAGAAATTTTAAAACCGGTATCTATTTATGGTGCACAATATGATGTTTTGAAATATGTGTACAGTGTGGCATGGCTACATCAAGCTAATTAACATATACATTATCTCAAATGATTTTCATTTGTTTGTAGTGAATATTTAAAATCTACTCTCTGAGCAATTTTCAAGTATACAACACATAGAATCACCATGTTGTAGAATGGATGTATTGAACTTGTTCCTCTTGTCGAACTGAAATTTTGTATGCTTTGACCATCAATTCCCTATTCTCCCCTCACCTCCAGTCCCTGGTAACCACCATTCTACTCTGTGTCTATAAGTTTGACGTCTTTATGTTCCACATCATGAGATGGTTTGCGATAATGTGGTATAGCTCTTCCTCTGCCTGGCTTATTTCACTTAGCATAATGTCCTCCAGGTTTATTCATGTTGTCAAGAATAATAGATTTTTCTTTTCTTTAAGGCTTTATTATACCACATTTTCTTTATCATTTATCACTTGATGGACACAGGTTATTCCATATCTCGGCTATTGTGAATATTGCTATAGTGAACATGGGAGTGCATATTGCTCTCTGACATCCCAATTTTATTTTATTTGCTCTTCTTTTAAGCATTAAAGCTCTCACCTTCACTTTTTATTATTCAAAAGAATTGTGAGTAGCAGTTGTGTGGTTCAAGAGTGCACTGCAGTCTTCCTTGTGTTTATCTACATTATCTGAGATGCTTTATTAGTTCTGGTCTGCAAGCTTCAAGGCTTATTGATAATATGTGTCACCAAGTAGCCAATAAGACCTTATGGCTTGTAGAATAAACATTCAGACTTCTTATTTTGGTCTTCATCATCCTTCAGAGTATAGTCCCAGTCTATTTCTCTAAATTTATCTCCCCTATTTCCATAAATATTCTCTATCCTAAACTTTTTGCCTAATTAATTCTTGAACATGCCACGTGCATTCCCATGCTGCACGTTTGCTAAAACCAGTCCTCAGCCTGGAATTCCCTTTCTACTCCTCTACCAATACAATCCTTTTCTTGCACATCCGATTCAAGTTCCACCTCTTCCCTAAAGATAGCATTTTTTTCTCTGTGCCATTTATTTAGTTTTCAGAATATGCAATTTATATTATTATTATAGCTTTTGCTCTTGGATCTTTTTTTCTATAAAAATATTTATTTATTTTTATGGATACACCATAGCTGTACATATTTTTAGGGTACATGTGATAATTTGATACATTCATATAATCATATCAGGGTAATTGGGATATCCAACATCTTAAATATTTATCTTTATGCTAGGAATGTTCAAATTATTATCTTCTAGCTATTTTGAAATATGCAATCACTTTGTGTTAATTATAGTTAACCTACTGATGTATCAAACACCAGGTCTTATTTCTTCTAAGTGTATATTTGTATCTGATATGGTTTGGCTCTATGTCTCTAGCCAAATCTCATGTAAAACTGTAATCCCCACATGTTGAAGGAAGGGCCTGATGAGAGGCAATTGAGTCATGGGGGCAGACTGCTCCCTTGCTGTTCTCATGATGAAATTCTCATGAGATCTGGTTGTTTCAAGGTGTGCAGCCCTTCCCCCTTTGATCTCTTTCCCTTCTGCCACCATGTGAAGACGTGCCTATTTCCCCTTCACCTTTCTGCCATGATTGTAAGTTTCCTGAGGCCTCCCAGCCATGCCTCCTGTACAGCCTATAGAACTGTGAGTCAATTAAACCTCCTTCCTTTATAAATTACCCAGTCTCAGGTAGTTCTTTATAGCAGTGTGAGAATGGACTAGCATAGTATCCATTAATCAACCTCTCTTCATCCCCTCAGCTCCCTACCCTCTTTTATCGTTTGTACTTTAGTCTTGCAAGCAGTTCTCTATTTTTTTTCTCCTTAGTCATTCTCAACAGTACTTTTTAGACAGTATTCTGAAAAAAACATCACCCAGAAAAGATTGTTGATGTTGTTGATAAGGAGGATGAAACATTTGTCTTAATTTTTAAAGATGATGAACAAAAGATTGAACTTGGAGTTAAAACAAACACATTGTTTATTCTAAACTATACATAATGATAACAACTGTCAACTAACTGAACTGCCTCCTCAGTGATATTGTATCAGTTGCTCCATTGCTGACTGGAGTTGAAATCATTGTAAGGGATGGAAGACACCAGGAGTGGCAGCTCTGTGGCTTAAGAGGTAGAACTCCCCATGAAACCTTCATTCATGGCTAACCCCAATAATTTAGCAGGGCCTTTTCTTAGCCTGGATTACCCCCAAGAAAGCAGAACTTGAGATAAGAACTCTTATAGAAATAATTTACTTTGAGAAGTGATCTCAGAGAACAGGAATGGGGAGCTAAGGAAAGTGAGGAGGGAAAGTGGGAATTCCAGCCAGTTTAGAGATGCATTATTAGCTGGTTACGGCTGTGGGATTAACCCCAGGGAGGGCTGTATTAGGTTGTTTCCACACTGCTGATAAAGATATACCTGAGACTGGGTAATTTATAAAGAAGAAGGGGTTTAATGGACTCACAGTTCCACGTGGCTGGGAAGGCCTCACAACCATGGTGGAAAGCAAAAGCCATGTCTTACATAGTGGCAGACAAGAGAGAATGGGAGTCAAGCGAAAAGGGAAACTCCTTATAAAATCATCAGATCCTGTGAAACTTGTTCACTACCATGATTCAGTTATCTCCCACTGGATCCCTCCCACAACACGTGGGAATTATGGGAGCTACAGTTCAAGATGAGATTTGGGTGGGGACACCGAGCCAAACCACGTCAAGGGCCTTCTACAATGGTGTAGAACGTTCCTCAGCACTGTCCACCCAAGACACAGAAATGGAGTATTTCCCCGTTGGCTCTCAGCCCACTGGTCAAGGGCTACCCCAACAATTAGCCTGCTGGCAGCGTGGCTGGGCTGGTTCCTACAGAGATTCCTCACCACAGGGGCAGGACTGCCCTTGGATAGAAGGCAAAAGAGACACCAGGAAGCTGCAGTGAGGTGTTGTGAGGGTCACTTGTGCAGAGCAGGTTCCTGCAGCAGTGGCTGGAGCAAGACTGATGGGACATAAATGCTGCCTGACACAATGTGCTTTCCCATTAAGCTCAGATACGACCTCAGAATCCTTCTCAGTGCAGTGCTCCTAGGAGCTATGATGAGTGCGTTGGAGTTGGTGTATGCAAAATCAAGCAGGCAATTTGCCAGTTCCAGAAGAGATGATTAAAAATAGTACTGGAGCAAGTTCTTGCATAAGCCGTTGTGAAAGTTACCAAGCATGGTGGATTAAACGGATACGTTAAAACTTAAGGGTTTCCTATTTGGGTACTCAAGGGAGTCAGCACTAACTCTGGGAAGGCAGCGAAACACTGCTGTCTTTATAGGACCAGGTCATGAAGCCAGGCTGGGGAGGTGGTCTTGCTATGGGGACAGGTGCCATTCACAAGGAGGCTGCTGGTGCCTCAGGAGTCTCCTGCTGGATTCGCAGGCTCTGCATAGCAGCTGCCTGAGAACACAGAGCATCTCAAGGGGCTTGCAGAGCTGTGAGAAATGATTAAACATTTAAATTGGTGTTCCATCCATTGATTAGATCAATTTACTCTCTTTATCCTTGGGATCTTTATTTCCCCGGTTAACACATACTACAAGCATAGGCTACTAATTTCTTGATTACTCAGAGAAATTATCCAGTTGATAAATAGTATCTGTGAGAGATATAAAAAAAGAAACAGATGAATAACAACATTGATTATTCAGGATAACTGACATCTGTCCTCAAAACAAGTAGTTAAGGTGCATGATGGCGTGTCCTTTAAATCAGTACACCCCAACCATTTTGGCACCAGGGACTGGTTTCATGAAGACAATTTTTCCGTGGATGGAGTGGAGAGAGGGGATGGTTTCAGGATGATCTGTGTGCATTACATTTATTATGCACTTTATTTCTATTGTTATTACATTGTAATATATAATAAAATAATTCCACAACTCACCATAAAGTAGAATCAGTGAGAGCCCTGAGCTTGTTTTCCTGCAACTAGACCATCCCATCTGGGGGTGATGGGAGACAGTGACAGATCATCAGGCATTAGATTCTCATAAGGACCCTGCAACCCAGATCCTTTGCATGTGCAGTTCACAATAGGGTTCACGCTCCTGTGAGAATCTAATGCTGTTGCTGATCTGACAGGAGGCGAAGCTCAGATGGTAATGTGAGCCACAGAGAGCAGCTGTGAATACAGATGAAGTTTGGCTTGCTGGCCCGCCACTCACCTTCCGCTCTGAGGCCTGGTTTCTACCAGGCCATGGAATGCTACATGTCTGTAGGCCAGAGGTTAGGGATCCCTGCTTTAAATAATCATCAATGAGGTGTTTCAAAGAGAATTTGTCTTTGGAACTGTGTATTTGGTAACTAGCATAAGAAGACCTGCTAGTGGATTACAAATTAATCAATAGCTCAGCATAGAGGAAGGAAGCCTTTAATTAGAGACAGAAATACATTCAGCCACCTGTTTGATCTTATCGATCTAGGGAAAGCTCGTGGCAGTCACAGAATGTTGATGACCCGGAGGCTGATGTGATGTGTGGTCAGATCTGCAAAACTGAGAGAAAACTGGAAACCTTTTTTTTTTTTTTTTTCCTGAATTATCCACATCGGTTTTTAAAAATGCCCAGGTTTACTTTAAAAGCATTATTTGGCTTCCAGGCCAAATAATTAGGAAAAAGGGGGTGTTTTTTAACCTTGGTTTGGGTTTGGGGGCTTAGAGATGGCTTCTCTTTTATGATATACAGACCTCCAATATATCTCCAAATAAGTGAGATGAAAACACTGTTTCTTCCTGTGAGTTGAAAAAGAAATCTGGTGGGTTTACAGAGGGAGGAAATGATTTCTGGCTGCATGGGGTGTAGGAAATGTGAAGACTGCTTCTGCACCCCATAACTGCTATGATCAAATAATGGCCTTTCTCTGCTTGGTTTTGAGATTTGGAGGTGATTTGAGTATTTCAGTGTAGAAAATAGTATGTAGTTTAAAATGCTTATGGGAAAGTGGAAAAGACAAAAGGTGTAGAGAAAACAAGATCAGTCTTAGTCACTAGAGAATCTGTGCAAACACGAGCACTTGGGGCTTCTTGGAGATGGTTACTTTTGTATCAAGCACAAGGCTCCATATGCTCAATTTGTCCGAAACTCACCCATTTCCAGATTCATTCACATATACGCATCAGCGTTTCAACATTTTATTACTTTATTTCATGTTAAGTGATTATTCTGCACAAGTTTTCTCAGGAAGTAATTGTATACAATTCTAGGAGTTAAAGGTAGACAAAAATAAGAGTAAAATCCCTTGATCTGCAAGTGTTAATTAATTTTGCGTAACTAAGCATTATCATGTGAAGATGGATTGAAGTTTAATAACCAGACATTTTTCATGCAGCTGTGATCAGTGAGTTTCTCGAATAGCAAAGACAAACAATTTGCGTATGCAAACCAGTACAGCTAACAATGTCTTAATTGTTGTTATTTAAATGAGGAGCAATTAATTTGCATTCATATAGCATACTAGCTTTCACTTAGTTAATTGTATAGATCCAAATTCCAAAATAAAAAATAATGCGTATACGGCTCTCATTTGCCAAATTCAACATAAGCTGAGAATTTGTAAATTAAGAAACTTGTCAGATGAATTCCCCTCTGGTGGGAACCATTCCTCTCTCACTAGTGAGTTCTCCCATTAAAGACCTTGACTATGGTGTAGAAGTCTTTTTTCCCCATTTCTGAAATAAAATTGGAGAACTTTAAACAATAAGATAAAAGTAACTATGAAGAAAAATCCAACACACAAAAAGGTAACAATGGAGCACAATTTGGAGTTCAAATTCCTGATCCGCATAACATCTGAGCTGAGTTTGAATTGCCTCCCTCACTTGCCAAACAACTGGTCCTGCATTCTTCTCAGGGCTCTGACTCCCAGCTCATCTGCCAAGAAGCCTCTGGCATGACCCGAGCTCACGAATGCAGCTGTTGGGCTTGGATTACCCTCGCTGCATGATTTTCCAGATAGATCCTTGGTGGTACCTCTTGGAGGAGTCCCCAAGGGAGTGGGCAGACACTGCAGACTGGTTTCAACTGCCTTCTTGGAGTAGAGGCTGGAATATTAAAAATGACATCTCCTAGATTCCCTTGCAGTGAGAGTTTGGGATGTGATTTAGGCTCTGCGAGCAGAAACATTTGCTCAGGACTTGAATTTGAGGTGGACAACAAACCTCCTTTCCATTGAAATGGATCCCAGTGAGCCAGCTTGGCACGGGGACCCTTGTGTGCAGAGGCAGTTTCCATCCCTCAAGGTACATATTCCCTGTGCCCGATTGCGGCAAAAGCAACCACTCTCTTGCCTGCCAGAGACTGCAGTGTCGTTTGAATGTTATTCCTAAAAGCACAGCGCAGAGTTTTATTTTGCAGCTTTCCCAATGATTCTGGAAGGTGTTTACTAGCCTGTGATAAGAATCTCTTCTTACGTAAACTAGCCAGAATGGAGTCTGTTCTTTGCCAGTAAATTTTTACTCTAATTGGTATGACTATTTTCAGGAAAATGGGCTATCTGGATTGTTGATCTTATCAGATTAAGTGTGAAAGCAACAAGGATATTCTACCTTCACAATATGGGTTACCTGTTTTTAACTGTGCCAGAAAGCTTAATTTAAAATAATTTGATGAGCTCACGGTTGAGATTTTCTTTGAAAGAAACAGGCAGAGGACCACAGCACTTTCCTGAGTGTACTCATGTCTTGTAGGCATGGGGCTGACACAGCTGTCAATCAGGCATGGTCTGTCCTCGTGGGCCGCTGAATTACAGCCCAGGTTCTGCCTTTCCAGCTTTCCCATTCGTTGTGTGTGTGTGTGTGTGTGTGTGTGTGTGTGTGTGTGTGTGTGAAAACAGGACAATTCTGGGAAAGAGAGGATTAGAAAGAGAATGTTTGGGCAGATTCAAACCCCAAAGAGGCTTTGTCACCTGCAGAAGCAAGCCCTGCTCCCATGAGGCTTAGTGCAAACATCTCAGCTGGGTGATTTCTAACAGGGACCACACTTCTCATACACGACCATTCTCTTGTTGCCTCCAGACTCTTGATTTCTCTCTCCCTTTTAACTCCAGAGCCATATCCCAGCAAGGCTCAGGGGGTAAATACAGTCTTACCTGGGAGGAGAACGCTTACAGACTCAATGAATTTCGAGATGTTGCCAATGAATACCAGCAGAAGCCAGAGAAACATGGGTGAGAATGAATTTTTAAGGTCTAAACTAGGAAGAAAGGAATGCAATCTTAGACGAGGCTGAATTTCTCAAATTAAGGGCACTTACCAGAGATTCTGGATTCAGTGTACCAGCTCAAATAACAGAGAGTGATTCTAAACATTTGCTGGGAGGGCTGGCTGAAGCTTGCCCTCAGGAAGTCGCTGTTCAGACTCAAGGACTCTGAGACTTCAGAGTGCCTCATGTTAAGGCAAAAGAGGGGTCTAAATGACTTCAGGAGCTGGGAGGACTGGGGTGGATCCTTCATAAGGAAATTGTTCACTCACCTGTATTAGGTCCCAATTGCTACTGTAACAAAGTCACAAACATATTGTCTTAAGGCAACACACATTTACTATGCGCCAGTTCTGGAGGTCAGAAGTCCTAAAATCAAGGTGTGGTCTGGGCTGTGTTCCTCCTGAGTACCTTGGGTTGTGGGTATCTATTTTTGCCTCTTCCTGCTTTCTTTGATTCATGTTGCCCTCCCCACCTTCAAAGCCAGCAGCGTAGCATCTTCAAGTCTCTTTCTTTCTCTCTCTCCCATCTCTGCTCATCCCACCACATCTTCTTCTCTAACTCCGATGCCCATTTCCTTCTTGTACATTGGACCCAACCCAGTCGTCCAGGATAATCACCCCATCTCCAGTGCCTTAACTTAATCACACCTGCAAAGACCCTTTTGAAATACAAAATACATATGCACAGGTTCTGGAATTATAATAACATCTTTGGGGGACAATTATTTTTTTCTATGACACCCTCTAATGATGTCCCCTGAGAGAGGCCCGATGGTTACTCTTTCATTAAGAGGTTGAGAAATCTGCCAACAAGAGGAAGGGGAGGGTCTTCATAGAGTGCTGAGGGGTGGGCCTCTGCACTGAGGGGCTGAGGTGGGAATACTGTAGCTCAGAAGGGTTCCTGGAGTCCTGGAGTGGCAGAGCTAGAGATGGAACCAAAGCAAGCATGGCGACCAGGAATTTTTGAGGGATCAAAAAGTTTCCTGGGCAACAGCCTATCTGCAGAGATGAGCATAAGGTACATAGATATGACCTAGATCTCAGAAATATGCTCAAGAGACAAAACTACCCTTGGCTGTTGGGAGAGAGAGGCAAAGTTCTGTGAGACTTGTTTCCCAGCCTATATTCCGTGAGTGCTAAGAAGAAAAGGGATTGAAAATAAACAACAATGATCAAAATCAGCAACCAAAATAAGGCAATAATGACTTTGAGAGGTTTTCTGCTTTGCTTTGATTTTTTTACTTTTGGGAAATGCAAAAAAGTCTGGGATTTTGGGAAAAATATAAAAGGAGCATTGGTGCTCCAGACTTGGAGGCTGGCTACGGTGGTCAAAGGCAGCATAGCACCAGTGCCGTGGCCTCTGTGTCCTTGTGGTGACATGGTTGGGTTTAGAGGCATAATCAGTGGCAGTTACAGGAGATGACAAAATACCCTCCAAAGACTTAATAGGAATAGGTACGGGGATGCATATTTTAGGAGGACAGAGATTATGCAAAAAATGGGAAAATATTATCTTCAGAAAAATGCTAATACTATTAACTAACATTTATCACTTTTTATGTGCCAGCCTTGTACTCAGCACTTTACATGCATTTTACTTATTTATTTACTTTTTTTTTGAGATGGAGTCTTGCTCTGTTGCCCAGACTGGAGTACAGTGGTGAGATCTAGGCTCACTGCAAGCTCCGCCTCCCGGGGTTCACGCTATTCTCCTGCCTCAACCTCCCGAGTAGTTGGGACTACAGGTGCCTGCCACCCCCGGCTAACTTTTTGTACTTTTGGTAGAGACAGAGTTTCACCATGTTAGCCAGGATGGTCTCGATCTCCTGACCTCGTGATCCGCCCGCTTTGGCCTTCCAAAGTGCTGGGATTACAGGCGTGAGCCACCACGCCCTGCCTACATGCATTTTATAACTTCATCACTATTTTCTCAATTTGTGAGGAGGAGGTAAGGGAGGCTTAGCAAAGTTACATAATCTGCGTATTTATCTTTAGGTGGGAAGTGGGGGTGCAGAGACCATCGCAGGGTCCTTCTGTACAAAATTTGACAACTTCACTGCAGGCCACCCTAGAATTGTACCTCATGGGTCCTCTGTGACTTGTAAGGCTTCTGAAAACCGAGTTATACTCCACATGGAAACTGAGGCTTGCTAAGGTGAAATAACTTACCCGAGGTCACATGGGTTCTTATTTCAGAACTGGGACAAGAATCTAGGTTTCTGACTTCCAGACCAACGTTGTTTTGGTTACAATATACTGTCTGATTGTAGAATCACTCAAGAGGGGAACAAAGCTCAGGAAATGAGATCAGCCCAGTCTCCATGTGTTGAAGCAGACCACAGATCCTCCCCAGATACACGTTTACCCCCAGATGAGAGCAGGCTAAGAGCTGAGAGTGATGTGCCCCTTCACGCCCTCCTACCAGCCTCACATACCACACGGAGCACATCTCCAACTAGCTTCTGTCACATTTGACACCCTCCCTGGCAACCTGATAGTTACCCAAGGGAATGAATGAAGCAGAGCTACAAATATTCATGTGGGTAAATTTCACAATGTAATATTGAGAAGACATTCGTAAGTTAAGGTGAATGTGTACAACATGATAAAACATATATAAAATTTAAGAAGTGTTAAACAAGGTTCTACAGTTTTAAGGATATATGCATATATAGTTTAAGTATAAAACATGTGTAGCAATGCTAACCTTCAAATTCAGGGAGTGGCTTCTTGGGTGGAAGTTGGGGGTGGCGAGTGGAAGCACAGAAGGACGAGGGGTATACAATGACACCACCTTGAACTCATGATGAAGAGCTTGGCTCTTTCCCAGCAGTTTTATGCTCCAAAGGCCATTTTCAGTGTTGGGAGCAGTAGGGGTAGGAAGAGGGGTGGAAAATCTTGGCCTTGGCCCAGCTGTGTCTAGATAAACTGGAAATTTGCCCTGACAGCTTTTTTCCTCTATTGTGCAAGGCAGGGCCAAGTGATGTCATTGGGACATGCAGATGTCTCTGTCCTCTTCTTTGACTAGTGCCAAGAAAAATGATCTTTGCAATCAAGTGATGCTCTTCCCCCAACTCAGATTCAGCTGTCTACCATTTCTAAATCTGTGGCCAGAGGCTAGATCCTTGGAAGCTCAAGGAATGCTTTCCTTGAGGGAAATCATGCCCTGTTGCTTTCAGCTTTAAAACAGAGTGCTGGCTTATCTCCAGGATAGTGGAAAAGCTGCTGGCATCTCAGTTCTGTTATAAGGGGCACATACAAAAAGCAAATTAATTGATTTCTTCTTACCTTCTTTTATTCATTTATGTATTCATTCATTTAAGGAAAGAATATTGATTGAACATCTACTCAAGAACTGCAAAACAGAGATTACCTGACCTAAAGGTAAGTATTGGCAACAGAGAAGACAAACTTGGGAGCAGGCAGCTACAGCACAACATGGTGCAGCCACAGCAAGGAGAGGGAGATGGGAGCCCCAGGAAGGATCACTTAACACAGCCTGGAGAAGAGCTGATAGGGGAAAGCCTTAGAAAAAGGGCCACATGAGATAAGTCTTTAAGAATAAGTGGGAGTTAACCAGGTGGAAAATGGACAGCAGCAATTTTGGACAGAGCAGCAGGTGGAAAGTCAAGAGGCCATGAGAAAGCAGGATGCTTGTGGGAACTGCTGGAGACAGATGGTGGTGAATGGATAGGATTCTAATCAGGACCACGTTTGTCCTCAATTTCTCCAGGGTAGCATGCACACAACAGCAAAAATTCGTATGTATTCCACACTGGGCACTGTATTAGGAGTTTTACACATATGATCACATTTCATCTTCATTTTATGACCAAGGAAGTGGTCTAGGCTAGACTTGACCCTAAGTTGCCATCTCCTTGTATTTGCCCTTGCCGCTGTTGCTACACGGAATTTATAAGACCTCACAGTTGTTGTGATGGTCAAATGATGCTAAGTATGTGAAAGCACTCACAGAACTACAAAATGCTTCATATATAAAGTCTTGCTTTAACAATACAGATCTTTTAGTGGAAAACTATATTCAATAATGCTGTACTGATAATTTCCACTGTATTTCTAGTTGGTGTGAGGTCAGGGATCTGAGGTAGCAGAGAAAGAAGGGAGGCAGTTTACACTCAGGAAATATATTTTTAAATCTCCCCTTGCACAAAAGTCGTTCAGTTATGTGCAAGATCATCTTTAGCAGATTTATTAGTTTGTGATCTTTATTTTGGAAAATCAAATTATAGTGAATTCCCACCCATGCTTATTACATAGCAGAAATGGTGCATGTCATCAAGGGCAGGACAGGGAACCTCAGGGACTGGGAAGGGTGATGGGACATAGTACCTTCTAAACTCATATTAATAAAATAAGATTATCAAATGAAGCCCAGGGTTGGGAAGGGCTTATATGTGGAAATTCTTTCAGCATAATATGGCTCAGAACTTAGACTATGAGTAAGACTAGCTACACCATTTGCAGAGTCTAGTCCAAAATAAACATGCAGGATCGCTTAATCAGAAATCTATGAATTTCACGATGGCAACAGCAGAACTTCATATCAAGTGTGTTGCCCTTCTGGACACAGGGCTCTTTGTGACTACATGGGTCACATGCCCATGATGCTGGCCCCTACTATAAATTAGGAATCTTCCATGTAATCTGGTGAAAGGTATTGACAGAGACTTATCCTTGCAGTGAAAAATGACTTATTTGAGGACACTTGGGAACAACTAGTGAAAAACATGAACACAGAAAAGAGGAAATTCTAAGTCAATTTGAAAGACGTTGTTTCCTTATTCCTCTCCTCCACTTTCAAGTCTCAAACATCTCCTTTCTTCTACTGAATACATGTGTTACCTGCCTGTTGTTGATCTATTCAAATGACGCATAACTTTTACTGGGATTTCTTCCTGCTGGTAAAACTAGACCACTGCTACTGCAACAGAAGCTCATCCTTTTTGCTGAGTTTTCAGGGGAAATAAAATAGCTGTGATCCTGTGCTTAGCCTTCAAAGTGTTCATAATCTGAATTACTTTTACCTATTTTCCAGTTCTTCCAAATACCCATTTTCTGTTTTTATTTTCCAGATGACTATGATCCTGTTTCCTGAAATGTTTTTTATTTTTTATTTTTTTAACTAAAATTTTTTTTAATGCATCTCTGGTCTGGGCGCACCATGGTTACCATTAGGGCAAGAAAAATATTCTCTCCACTAGGTTTTTTAAATGTTCACCCCCACTTCTTGACTTAACACTTGCTCAACACTAAAAGGATCTCTTTTGCAGATGAATATGGTACCCCTGACAACACAGTGGGTTGGTTCAGTAGCATCCATTCAACATGTATTTATTCAACATTACGAAATATCAGGGGCCATGATGGATGTTTTATATATATATATATGAAATGATAAACAAAGTAAGCGAAGTAAGTATGGGGCTCATATTCTATTGATGGAGATAGACATAAAAATTTTCACATGAATAAACATACAATAAATATATAAATGATGGAAAAGAAAAATTGTTGTATGCAAGAGTCAGTTGCTTCTTTAATTGCATGGTTAAGGATGCCTGCTCTGTGAAAGAGATAGTTTAACTGAGACTTGAAGATGAGAAGGAGCCAGTCAGGCAAATAACTGGTATGGGTGTAGGGTAGAGAGTGGTCCAGGTGAAATGTGATACTTCTAAGGCCAGAAATCATTTTGGGGATTTGGGGACCTGAAAGAATATTAACATGGTCAACACACTGTGAGTCAGGGATTGAGGCTAGAGAGGCAGGTAGGGTCCAGAGAATATAGGCAGAAACAACAGGAAGTATGGGTGCTGAGTAATCAAAAGGATGGACTGAGTTGGTTACTAAGCTCTTGCTTCTCAGCTTCAAAGCTGTCCTTCCACATTCATTTCTTCTGGATGCTGAGATGGAGACTCTACAAAACAAAATTTCTGCGTTATCAACTCCCAACATGCTAAGCTCTGCTGAAGGAAGACACTAAAGGGATACTGAAAGGCTGGAGGCATCATGGGAAGAGACCTGCTCCTTCCTTTTTGCTTCCAGTTCCTGTTGGCAATGTTCTAGCAAAGATGCTACTAATACATCTCGGCTGTGACAGTAGATTTCTGTTTGCACTTTTCCTAATACTCCCAGGTTCAGCTTCATTCCCATCCCAAACCCATCCTGAGACAGGAGCAACAGCTAGCTGGAGAGCCCTCCTTAGAGGTCTAAGTCCTACTTTATGGAATATTTCCTCCAGGCGTCTCATAATCCCAAGCTCTTAATAATTCCAACCTTATCTCTGTGTTCCCCCAGACTTAAGGCAGATAGTTTTTCACTGCATTTAATACTTTTGTGATATCTTTATGTTTTCTTTTGTTTTTTTGCATTCTCTAACATCTGGTTGAAATTATTTATATTAAATTTGTTTTGTTAAAATAACTAGTGTGGTTTCTGTCTTTTGACTTGATCCCAATTGATACAGATGATGTTAGGAAATGGAGACAATAGTGATTTTCAAGTTTCTAGCTAAGTTGGTTGGATGAAAATGCCATTTTCATGACTTGAATAAGAATATTTTGCTATATTAGATACGCAAAAATTTAGTTTTGGACATGTAAGGTATGAAATGCCTTAAATGAGACATTTAAATGGAGATGCAGCAGAAGGAGTCAGATAGACAAATTTAGAGCTCAGGGATACGGCTGGAACAAGTGGGTGAAACTACACAGGAGATGGAAAGATTGGAAAAAACCCAGAAAAGTTTTGTGGTCTGAAAGCCAAGAGAAAACTGTTTCAAGAAGAGGATGTGCAGTGCTGCATAAAAATAGACATATAAATCAATAGAATAGAATTGAGAACACAGAAATAGTCCCTCACATTTATGGTCAATTGATTTTTAGCAAGGTTGCCAAAACAGTCAACAGAAAAGAATTTTTTTAACAAATGGTGCAGGAACAACTGGATAGCTACATGCCAAAGAAAATAGTTAGACCCCTCCTCACATCGTATGTAATTATTAACTCAAAATGGACTAAACACCTAAATGTAAGAGTTAAAACTGTAAAAATCTTAGAAGAAAACATATGGGTAAATCTTTGGGACTCTGGATTAGGCAATGGTTTATTAAACACAATGCCAAATGCACAAACAACAAAAGGGAAAAAAAATTGAACTTCAAAAATGAAAAACATGTGCTTCAAAAGATATCATCAAGAAAGTGGAAAAACAACACAAAGACTTGAAGAATATATTTGCAAATCATATATCTGATAAGGGACTTGTGTCTAGAATATATAAATAACATAACTCACTAATTTAAAAAAAAACACCAAGTCAACCATTTAAAAAAATGGGCAAAGGATCTAAATACACAGTTTCCAACGTAGATATAAAAATAACCTATACATACATGAAAGGATGTTCAACCTTATTAGTCATCAGAAAAATGCCAGTGAAAACCACAACCACTTCACACCCACTAGGATGGCTGTAATTTTTTTAAAAAACAGATATAACAAGTGTTGATGAGAATGCGGAGAAATTATAACTTTTATTCATTGCTGATGGGAATGTAAGAATGGTTTAGTCACTTTGAAAAACAGTCTGGCAGTTCCTCAAAAGGTTAAACATAGAGTTAACATATGATCCAGCACTTCTACTCATAGGCATATACCCAAAAGAAATGAAATATATGTCCCCAGGACAACTCGTACATGAATGACCACAGCAGCATTATTCATAACAGCTAAAAACTGGAAATAATCCAAATGCCCACCGTGTGATTAATAGATAAGCAAAGTGTGGTAGATCTATGCAGTGAAATATTATTTGGCAACAAAAAGGAATGGAATACTGATATATGCTACAACATGGATGAACTTTGCAAACATACTATGGGAAAGAAGCCAGTCACAAAAGATCACATGATAAATAATTAAATTTATATGAAATACCCAGAATAGATAAATCTTTAGAGAGAGAAAGTAGATTACTGGTTGCCTAGGGCTGGAAGGAGGGCTGGGGGGATTAGAGAGTGATGAGTAGTGGGTACAGATTTCTTTCTGGGGTGATGAAGTATTCTAAGACAGATTGTGTTAAAAATCATCACATTGTATACTTTAAATGAATTATTTGCATGGTATGTAAATATAACTCAATAAAGTTGTTACAATAAATACATATTCTTGTAGCAAAAAATAAAAGATGAGATAGTGAAATGCACAAAATGCTACTAAAAGGTGGTGTGAAATCAGGATACAAATATACAATATATTTGGTAACATGCAAGAGAGTGGTCACTTTGATAAGAGCTGGTAGAGCAGACTTACCTGAAAAGCCTCGCAGAGTTTCCAGGCCATGAGGAGTGTTTATTGGAGATTATCAACATGAATTCAAAATGAGACTAATCCGTGAACTAGAGCAGACCCCAAATATTGGTCTGGGTGAAAAAACTGACAAAAAAAAATACTTGGGCTTGTCTAACATTACTTTCACTAGGTTTTACCATATCCTCAGCAAAAAAGTAAAGGAGACATTTAAAATATAAACATTTCACAACAGGGTAAGGGATCATTGTTCTCTAGTCCCTTACCTGTTCCTCCTGTAGATGAATCCAGGATTCGGTGGTGCCTGTTCCAGGATCCTTTAGTGTGAGAAGCCTTTATCTATTCTGAAATGGTTTTGCTGTGTCCCCACCCAAATCTCATATTGTACTGAAGCTCCCATAATTCCCACATGCTGTGGGAGGGACCCAGCAGGAGATAATTGAATCATGGGGCAGTTCCCCCATGTTGTTCTTGTGGTAGTGAATAAATCTCAGCGGAGCTGATGATTTTATAAGAGGTTTCCCCTTTCACATGGTTCTCTCATTCTCTCTTGCCTGTCGCCATGTAAGATGTGCCTTTTGCCTTCCACAATGATTGTGAGGCATCCCCAGCCGCATGGAACTGTGAGTCCATTAAACCAGTTCATTTACAAATTTTCTTTATAAATTATCCAGCCTTGGGTTTGTCTTTATCAGCAGCATGAAAACAGACTAATACACCTTCTTTGGGCTTGGTGGGTGGGGATAGGGAGAGGTAAAGATAACCTGCCTCACTGAGACCTAGCATCTGGGTTCTAAGTGCGTAATTGCTTGCTGGCCCCAGATACTGAACCAAGTTCTCCTGTGTTTAATTTCTTGCCTTTCCTTTGTGTCTACTCAAAGTTTCATGGCATCAGACGAGTCTTTGCCCCAGTGTGGTCATATGAATTTCTTCTGAAACACTCAAATGCACAGGGCAATGAGAGAGTGGAGCATCAGCAGGCTGACATCTGTTCTTTAAGAACTCTTTAGCGTGAATAGTCACACATAAATGTGCACGCTCATTTAAGCTACACTCTAGGACAGAGTTTCTCTAATGGGATCTTGTGAGATGTCACTGGTGATTCTGCAAGGGAGTGAATGAAAAAGTAAACCCTAATTAAAAAAATTTTTTTTTGCCATAGGTTACTGGGGGTACAGGTGGTGTTTGGTTACCGTTCTTTAGCAGTGATTTGTGAGATTTTGGTGCACCCATCACTCGAACATTATACACTACACCCTATTTGCAGTCTTTTATCCCTCAACCCCTCCCACCCTTTCCCCCAAGTCTCCAAAGTCCATTATATCATCCTTATGCCTTTGTGTCCTCATAGTTCAGCTACCACATATGAGTGAGAACATACAATGTTTGTTTTTCCATTCCTGAGTTACTTCACTTAGAATAATAGTCTCCAATCTCATCTGGGTCACTGCAGATACTGTTAATTCATTCCTTTTTATGACTGAGAAGTATTCCATTGTATATTTATATCACAGTTTCTTTATCCACTTGTTGATTAATAGGCATTTGGGTTGGTTCCACAATTTTGTGATTGTGAATTGTGCTGCTATAAATCTGCAAGTATCTTTCTTATGCATCTGCAAACATCTTTTTCATATAACGACTTCTTTTCCTCTGGGTTGATGCCCAGTAATGTGATTGCTGGATCAAATGGTAGTTCTCCTTTTAGTTTCTTAAGTAATCTCCACAGTGTTTTCTGTAGTGGCTGTAGTAGTTTACATTCCCACTAGCAATTAGAAGTGTTCCCTGATCACTGCATCCACGACAATGTCTACAGTTTTTTGATTTTTTGATTATGGGCATTCTTGCAGGAGTAAAGTGGTATCACATTGTGGGTAAACCCCAGTTTTTGAACTTCATGTACCGCACAACATTAGTGATGTAGCAGCCCTGTTGGGATCTTGTTAGGGATCCTTGAGCCTTGTTGTGTTGCCGTGAACAGGACTGTGTTTATTTGTAGGAGTCCATTCTCAGTTTTCTGTGCAAATTGGGGAAGGCTGTTGATAATCGGTGAATGCTATAGGGCCCATGGAAAGACTCTAGGCTGAAGGTACCAGCCTCTCCCTCCCAAGGTCACCTCCCCTGACCAACCTTCTCACACTCCTGACAGATACAAGGGAGCAAGCAAGTTGCACCCAGCCTAATAGTAAATTGCAGGGACATTTCCATTCTAAGGAAGGAATTTTTGTGTGTGTTGCAACTCAGCTTCTGCTCTGGCGTTTTGCTGTTGTAAGCATTGCAAGGCAAGGTTTATATAGGTTAGAAGAGAATTTCATTGTGACATTTTCATTTTTTTTTTTTTGTAATTTCTGTTAAGTACTTATTATGCCCTCTGTGTTATCATTTATTAGCATTTATATTGCCAGTCATGTTGGAGAGTCCATGTGGTGATTTCTGAAAATGAGATGTGAGAAAGAGGAGGATAATTTAAGTCTAGACCTACAGATTGTGCTGATAAAGTGATGAAGAGCTACAATCTTCTGAGTCATTTCATTGCATAAGTGCAATAAAGGACACATAATACATTTGTATGTTCATATTTACAATGGAAACTGCTTATCGGTGAATTTCACGGGGCAATTGTGTTTTGCCAGATTTTGTGTCTTTCCTGGCAAACGACTTGTGACCACAGCGATGGCTCCAGCAGAATGGAAAAGACCCTTTACCTCACATCTGAGAAGTAAAGATGCTGATTATTTGAGATCGCCATTGGAATCTCGAAACAGTGTAAAGTATTTGCTAAAAAGAGTCGCTTTCTGAGAAATGGCTCAGAATTCAACTTACTTACTAGCAGAACTTATTGCCCAAAAAAGGAAAGGCCACACTTTTGGTGAAAACTTAATAATCTCTAGTATGTAAAATTATACTGAGTTAAATCCTAGGCCCATTTTTAGTGTAAGAAATTGAAAAAAGAAATCCACTCTCAAATGGTAAGACAAATTGAGATATTGCTGAAAAGCCTCTTGATCCTGAAAAGGTTCTGAATAATAAACTGATAAAAGCAGCAGGAGCATCTAACTTGATACCAGTCATGTCATTTGTAAGTAAGGTTGGTAAATAATAATGAAATTGAAGCAATATTTTCAGCTATGAAGAACTGCTCAAACCAAGCAAAGGCCAAGATCTACTGTAAATTTTGTCTATGTATCTTTAAACAAGGCATCTGTGTTGGGGGCATTGCGTTAGCATCTGTACCGGTAACACTTCATCCAGGGTTGGCTCAATAAGAGGCTTCACATTTTCTGTAGAATAAGAAAAACCTGGAATTGTCACAACACACTGATTTGTTCATGCAGTAGTGCTGGGGTCAAAAGCTCTAGGAGTGACTAGGCGCAGTGGATCACACCTGTAATCCCTGCACTTCGGGAGGTCAAGGTGGGAGGATCACTGAGGTAAGGAGTTCAAGACCAGACTGGCCAATATGGTGAAACCCCAGCTCTTTTTTTTTTTTTTTTTAAATTATACTTTAAGTTCTAGGGTACATGTGCACAATATGCAGGTTTGTTACATATGTATACATGTGCCATGTCGGTGTGCTGCACCCAGTAACTCGTCATTTACATTAGGTATATCTCCTAATGCTATCCCTCCTGCCTACCCCCTCCCCACAATAGGACCCGGTGTGTGATGTTCCCCTTCCTGTGTCCAAGTGTTCTCTTTGTTCAGTTCCCACTTATGAATGAGAACGTGCAGTGTTTGGTTTTCTGTCCTTGTGATAGTTTGCTCAGAATTTTTTTTAACCCCATCTTTACTAAAAATACAAAAATTAGACAGGCGTGGTGGCGGCCACCTGTAGTCCCAGGTACTTGGGAGGCTGAGGCACAGCATCGCTTGAACCCAGGAGGCAGAGGTTGGGGTGAGTTGAGATTTCACTGCTGCACTCCAGCCTGGACAACAGAGCAAGACTCTGCCTCTAAATAAATAAATAATAAATAAATAAATAAATAAATAAATAAATAAATAAAGGAAAGTAACAAAAGGTTTGAATGCTGCTGTAAATACAGTTAAACAGGGATAAATTCAACTGAGATTTTAAAAATTTTGTGAAAAGTCAGATAAAGAGACATCATCTCCTCCTCCAAACAGAAATGTTATGATTGCGCTTGAGGGATACTTTCAAGACAACACAAGACCAGGTTTTGGGGAGTGCTTTGAAGATGGAGAATGACTTGTTAACACTAGTCACATTGGCAGATGTTTTTCATAACAACAAGCAGTCGAATAAGCATCTGCAAAGCCCTGGAGAAAATGTTTTCACCACAAATGTCAAGATTTTTTGGATTTAAAAGAAAACTAAATTTTTGCAAAAAAAAAAAAAAAAAAAAAAAAAAAAAACCATGCTGAGAAAGAAATCCTTGAGATGTTTCCGTTGTTGCTTGGGCCTGCTTATTGAGCAGAACCTGGCAGAACTGCAGAATGAAATTGAACCATGCTTTCCCTCTCTTTAAACACAAGTGCACGACCAGGCGAGGAAGCGTTTCTCTGAATCTTTGACTCAGTCTGAGACAGAGTCTGGAGAGAAGAGGAAGAGTCCTGCACCCCATGCAACCCCAGACACTCTCGATGGGACACACACATCACTCCGGAGGCCAGTCCTGGGTTTCTGGGTAAGAGAGTGCTCTGCCAGCCTTAGGGAAATGATGAACACCTCACTGCAGTTGCAACTTCTCACATATAGGAGCAAATTTTCTTTTATTTAATAAAACTAAGAGCAAGGGAAAAAGTGGTAGCCCTTCAGTTGAAAATGACATCTGTGTGTGCCTCAAGTTTGACTCAGAATTGAATTTTTAGGCAGCACGTGTTTCACATTAAAGAAGGTCAAGTTAATCACCAATGGCCAATGGTTGAATCAGTCATGCCTGTGTAATGAAGCCTTTATAAACACTAAAAAGGACAGAGTTCAGAGAGCTTGCAGTGAGTGGAACACGTGGAGGGTCCTGAGGGTGTCATCCTAGGACATGAAAGCTCTCCACCCCTTTCCACGTATCTCACCATACGCATCTCTTCGTCTGTGTCCTTTGCAACATTCTTTAGAATAAACCAGTAAACGTGTTTCCCTGAGTCCTGTGCGCTGCTCTTGCAAATTAACCAAATCCAGGGACAGTCGTGGAAACCCCGACTTGGTGCCAGTTGGTCAGAGTTCAGGAGGCTTGGACTTGCAACTAGGAGGAAGGAGGGGACTGGGGACTGAGCCTTCAACCTATGGGATCGGTAACTATCTCCAGGTCGATAGAATTGGAATTCAATTAGAGGACACCCAGCTGGTGTCCACTGCTTGGTGGTGAGAAGAAACTCCATCTTTGGTCATAGAAGTCTTCTGTGTTTATTATTCTAGTGTGAGAACAGAGAAGCCCGGTTTGAGTGAGTTTTTCCTGAGGCAAAAGGGAAGAGCTTAATTTCGAAAGGTAAGTTAGTTATATTTTTTTCTAGGAAACAATTTTTTGCTTAAAAAGATATCATTAGGCCGGGCGCAGTGGCTCATATCTGTAATCCCAGCACTTTGGGAGGCCACGACGTGGGGAAGGCCAGGCGGTGGATCAGCCTGAGGTCAGGAGTTTGAGGCGGCAGCCTGGTTTAACAGCGTGAAACGGGCGCTGCTCTAGCTAAAATACCAAAATTAGGCTGGGGGCGTGGTGGTGGGCAAGCGCTGTAATCCCGAGTTACTCAGGAGGCTGAGGCAGGAGAATTAACTTTGAACCTGCATGGAGGGCCCCCCGAAGGTTGGGGCAGTGCGTCGAGATCATGCCACCGGCACCTACAGCTTGGGCGCACCAGAGTGAGATCCATCTCAAAAAAAAAAAAAAAAAAAAAAAAAAAAAAGACACGACACGATTAGTTTTAAACAAGGGAAACAAATTTCCACTTGCATGTACCATATGTCACACATCTTTAACCTTTTGTATCCTGAACATCATTTAAAACTTCCGTCCAGATTAAAAAGATTGAGAAGTCTGCACACAGGAGCCTTCAGTTGCTGTTTTAGAAATCTACTCTCAGGGTGTCAGAAAGTCCATCCTCCATAGGCATTTACCACAAGGAATTTGATTCCTTCTATCCCTGGTCAACTCCAAGCTTTTTTTAAAAAGTAGCTTAATAAATATTAAGAGTGCATTTTTCTTTGTGAGGTTTGAGACTCATTAATTAACACAATTGTTGGAAACGGGATTTTTTTTTTTTTTTTTTTTTTTAATGGAGTCTCACTCTGGCACCCAGGCTGGAGTGCAGTGGCATGAGCTCGGCTCACTGCAACCTCCACTTCCTGGGTTCAAGCGATTCTCCTGCCTCAGCCTCCTGAGTAGCTGGGACTACAGGTGCGCACCACTACACCCAGCTAATTTTTATATTTTTAGTAGAGGCGGGGTTTCACCACGTTAGTCAGGCTGATCTCGAACTGCTGCCCTCGTGATCCGCTCACCTCAGCCTCCCAAAGTGCTGAGATTACAAAAAGTCAGTGGTAGTGAAATGGTATGGGTGGCCTAAAATAGTTTAGAGACATTACTTACACTTAGAATAGCAAATTACATCTCTATCTGAGCCTGTGTTTAGAATGAGTCAGATGGTTTTTTGTTGCCTGATGACAGGCGTGGGGGTCACAGAGTCCTCTTTCTGCAATGTTGTGTATGTCCCAGAGAGTCTCTGGCAAGATGTGGACAGATCTCTGAAAGGTCAGGGAGCTCAGACTCCACAAAGCTTGCAGAACCCTTCCCATCTGCCTGCTTATAAATGATTACATATAAAATATCTAAATACATGGTGGTGTTGAATCTGTGACTTGATTTTATGATAACCAGGTGGCAGATTTGTGGGATAGTAGCCAACCCTCACTCGCATAGAACTTTCCATACTACTGTTTTCTGTTCCAAAATAACCAAGAATTTTTCATGATCAAGTACAAGTGGACATGGCTGTCGGTTTGCAACAGCCGGGTTTATCAATGGATGGTGTTTTGCCAGGGGTGGGACCTAGAATGAAAGCGGCAAGAGATCTGAAGGATGGGCAATGGGAGTGGTTGCACTATTGATCTGTAGAATATTGATCCTCCTAAATTGAGTTAGGCGGCATGTAGTCATGGGAGTGGTTAAATGATGACAAAATATGATGGCGTCTAATGATTGACATGAAGGAAGAATTTTACCATGTTCTTTTAATGTTTTCTTTTCCCATCTAAAATAAGATTTCAGTAGTGTGGCCACAAATTAAACCTTAATGACACCCTAAATAAAGAGACTGGCCCCTCAGGGAATCCTTTATTATTGAGTGTGGTAACTTGCTTCTTGATTTTACAAATATGAATTGTCTTGAAGAGAAATTTTGATCTAAGGCCAACTTTTCCCTTAATGGTTCCTTTTTGTCCATGAAGAGATGGTAAATGCGTACAAAGACATTAGCAGCACTTTTCATAAAATAAAATTTAACACAGAAATTTGCTGCAAAATTAACTGCAGAAAGTTTTATATAGAAACGAATTTTGGGTTAACCACTGTTTTATTTTACATTGAACATGGAAATTCACAGAGCTTATTGACTTTATTATTCCACTGTGTTCTTTCAATATAATTTGCTAGTCTAGTAAACTCTTGCCCAGGAAAATAAACCTGAAAATAACCTTATTGCTCATTTCAGGACTATCTTGAAAGACCTATCAACTCACCATTAGAAAACATGAAGCGACAGATAATATCCTAAGATTGTGCGAACCTCTTACCTGGAAACTTGTACAATTGCTTTATCCATCAATCCTAAACTATTATATCTTGATCTTTACTCAATCCTAATTACACACCTATCTTAATTCAGACTTCAAAATATTACAAACGTACAAGTCCCTCCTTTGAAATGCTACTGAGACAGCAGTAAGAATACATGTAAGTATAAACATGTTTATATTAGCTTTTTTTAAAAAAACAACAGTGTCATTACCCTCTTTGTGAAACCACATGCTAACATTTACTGAGCGTTAATAAGCACTGGGGCTGAGCACCTTGTCACACTGAGTTCTCAAGAAAACAGTGTATGAAAGGTACCATTATATTCCCATTTTACAGAATGGGAAAATGAGGCTTACAAACATCAAATGCAGTAATTTCCCTATGGTTGCACAAGTAGGAAGGAGAGGGGCCAGGAGCCCTGGTGGTTTATCCTCAGAGCCCACCTTTTGAACCAATGTTAATCTTCCTTCCAATTCTTTTAGATAAGAATCGTTCTTAATCATATGCTGCATGTTTCACTGAGTTTTCTTCTCATCCCCTCTTCTAATCGAAACCAGAAGACCCAATGTGATATCTAGTGTTCTCACCCAGCCCAAATGCTCAATGCTGTAGAGCTGAAAATGGATCCAATGCTGTCACAGAGAGGCAGAGAGTGAATTCCTGAGAGTTATGAGTCATCCATTCCCCTTTCAGAGCATGCAATGACTGACAGGAAGAGAGACACTAACATTTGAAGTAATCCAGTCTATCAACAGGAGACGAACTGCTTTGATTTAAAGCAATTTACAGAAGGATTTGTACATCTTATCTCTCCTGTTTCACCAACGTCTTGACTCATTGCTGCGGGTTGTATAATTAGTCTCATTAATCTAGCAAATGATGGCCAAATGCTTGGTAATGGTGTCTAACTGGGGTCTTTCCAAGGAACCTTGGTTATTTAATTAGGAGACAATGGATGAGCTTGTAGAGAGACCAGGGTTATAAAAGGCAGTAGCATGTCAACGTGTTCATGCCTAGTTCAATACAATAGCTTTTTAAGCCAACTGTTCAAATAAATTGACATCACGATAGCACATGAATTTAAAAGGGGTCATTATTCACTAACTAACTTTATTTTAACATATGCTTAGGAGCAACCCATTACTGCTGGGGATAATAAATGTTGCCCAGATGAACAACCAAGTAGAGTACAAAGGATGGTGTCTGAGATCGCTCCTGGGCCCTACTTAGCCGCCATCTTTCCATATGGAGTCATAGGTTTGGAAATTTATTCCTTCTATGGATGAAACACCAAACTATTAAACTGCAAAAACATTCTGTATTTATTCTTTCTAGTTGCAGTTCCCTTGACAATAAATGAAGAGTTTATCCTCTGGTTATGTTTGATTTGTTCTCTTACTTACCCCAAAAGATTATATTAAAATTTATATTTCAGTTTGGATGGTTTCAGTCGTAAGTAACAGAAAAGCAAACTCAGACTGCCTTAAACAGAAAGGGAGATCTAGTGGCTAGAGGCAGAGCAGTCTTAGCTCTTGAATCAGAGTCCTGGTTTTAGTCTTCGATGTTTCTCTCTACTCTGCCCTTCTCTGACACTCAAATTTCATGGATGCTACACATAGAGGGAGGGTAGCATGGAAGTTGTGGAGATAACTACTGTGTCTACTTACGTGTACACCAGTAACCTCATCACCATTTTGGGAGAAGCTACATACGATAGTTTTTGGGAGAAACTGAGCTACAGAGCTGCTCGGTCAAACTCCCTGTAACCGAATCACAGGTTCACTTGATCACCACCTGCAGAGTCCAATCAACAGGAGCGAGGTCTGTAAAGAAAGTGACATTTTATTCTAGAGCTAGCTTATGGGAAGAAGTCCAGCTTCCTGTCTTAAGGGTACCACTTCGCTTTTGGAGTAGAAAGTGGGCACTTTTAAAAGGAGGCCTGGCGTGAGTGGCATGCAGGGGAGGGAGTGAGCAACTGGGAGTCCATGGGACTTGCTTCGGTGCTTTATCTACTAGATGGCCAAGCTGGCACCATCACAGGCAGAACCAGGCTGCAAAGCACACTTGTCTCAAGATACGCTCCAGATGGGAGAGAGTTTCATGGTGGGAATACTTTGGGTTGTAAATTGACCTTTTGTCTCTTGAGGCATCTCCCAGGGAAGAGGTTTCTGCTCTGGAGCCTCTAAGTAAGTACACAGTTAGATACGCTTGCCTTGAAAAGAACATCTGGAGAAGGTAGAATGTTATAATTGCATTTCTAAAGAGCTAAGTAGGAAGTGGGGAAACAGGAAAAGGAGAAAAGAAGAAAATATTAATTAAAAAATAACTCATTCTCTTTCTCTTAAAAAAAATGGGGATACTTGGTTACATTCCCATTGACAAAGACTCTCTTCTTGATTAAGGTCAAGCTCCTCTGAGCCATCTTCTCAACTAGGCCCTAACCTTGGCCCGTGAGGATGGCTGACTCTCAGCACAAACGATTTTTTCTACTCATTCCCACACTAAGAGACACAAACAAACACTATCGTTGTAACTGAACTCAGATCTGGGCTACTCATTGCTTGAAAGCCAAAAACTCAAGAGTGCTTTGGTGAAAAGAAAGTTTGCTTCATTTAAGAAGCCAGCAACTCGGAGGAGGGAGTGAACTAGCACTCAGAGACCACCTCTCTGAGCTTTGCCTCTGGAACTTGATCCGGGGTCGGGGGGTTAAGGGAAATTAGGGGAAATGATGACCAAAACATTTCTATGAAATGTGCATAATCACAAGCAGTCAATCATTGCTTTCTTCATCAGTGTTTTGTGACCTTCTGCAGATGCCGTCACCCTATTCTTATCAGGCACGTCAGCCCATTCCTAGATCTGCTGGTTGGCAAATTTTCTTTTATCTCTGTTGAAGATCTTGTTTTCCTGAAGGTGTTTTTAGTAAATAACGTGCAAACTCAAGTGAGGCAATAACTGTATTCAAGCAAGTTTTTCTCTAACAAGGAGTCAGCACTGTCACAGCACAGTTCTTAACAGCTCAAGGATGCAGTCCTGGGATGAGGACTCCAGGCTCCTTAAGTTCCTGCCTGGGAAAACTCAAAGCTGCCAGAATGATTTACTTTTCATTCCTGCCAACCCCTGAAGATAGGGCACCTGCCTTCTAGTCTCCATGGGAGGACAGAAGCCTAACTGGATAATCGCCAGTTAACAAACACGGATGGACTAATCACATAAACCAACCACCCTCTTCCCGCTGTTTTAAGTTTCTACTTCTCTGACTCTACTGAACCTCTGTTCCATCCCTACCCCTACTTTCTCATTCTTTCCTTGAAACACCCAGTCACCCGTGCGCAGAAAAAGATGAGCTCAGTTTATGCTGGACATTTCCCTTTGCAATAGAGTGAATAAAATCTGTTCTCATCAACTTTAACTAGCATCTAGCATTGGCACCATGTTCTTTAAGAATGACTTCCAAGTCCCTACTCCTTCCCAGCGCTCTTCATTGCAATTTGTGTTTGTAGAACACAAAGTTAAAGTAAGACCTGTTATTGTTATGGACCACAGGTTCTTAGGCTTCCACGCAATAGAAATCGACAGGAAACCAAGCAAGTTTCCCAGACAAGGCTTTATTGAGGGCTTATGCTTGAGCACAAGGGAGACAGCACAGGAGGAAGGATTCCCTGGCTGGCTCCCTGGGAAGAGCTGCTTGGAATCTTTTATTTGGGAAAGAAAAGGGGTCGATGTTAAATAAAAGGTATGTAAATATGATTTGGAAGGAATTTCAGCCATGCAAGGGCAGTGTAGAGACATACTTTTTCGTGTATCACATGGCAGATAAGCCCTTCACTGGGCAGGGATTTTAGTATTACAATGAGGCAAGGGTCAAGATTGGTCATTCTCGTGGTCTGGTGCACATGCAGATGACAGGGTTAGCTCTCTTGAGTAAGATTTATAGTGGAGTGCTCCTGATGTTAGTTTCTTCACTCAGTCTGCAAGGTCTGATCAGGGGGTGCTGCAAGGTCTGGCGGTCAGCAGACATGTATAGAAAAATACATTAGTCGAGGGGCTGAGTAACAGGTGGGCTACTCTGTCTCATTACTTTGTACTTAGAAGAACTGCTGAAATCTTCCATGTACCAATACTTTGAAAAAGTAGCTGGCTATGGATTAGAGATGTAATTTGAAATTGTTTTTATAAGTGATAACTTTGTGGTTGTGAATAAATACCTACACCAACGTATAATGTAGCTCATTTTATAATTTAAAAATTACTCAAAAGTCTTTCCCACCCCTTATGCCTGGCTTATGTGTTTACTTTCAGATGACTAAATCCCATTGAGATGAATCTCCTGAGGTTTTCCTGGAGTTGGAAGAATCCATCTATTTTGCTAGAGAAGCAAAGAGGTAAAACTCTTTTCCTTCAAAAGGCTTTGGGGAGTTGTAATGTCTAAGATACCTAAGGAATCCCAAGGCAGATGTGTTTTGAAATGCTAGCATCAATTAAGAAATTCATTTACTCCATCAATGACCTTCAGTCAAAGGTCACCGAAACACCCCTGTAGTTAAACAAGTTGGTTTTATTACTTATTGCAGCGGGAGAGAACACACACCATGGAGGAAAATGGGGTGGCCCTGTAAGAGGTGTTGACAAAAACCAATGATAGGATTCAGGCTTTGATTGGGTGAGCTGGGAGGGGGCTCTAAGGAGGTAGAGGTTTCTCTAGAATGGATTATGCCTATGATCTCAGTCAGTCTTCTGTATGGGGAGGGGAGGCTAAAATGAGGATAAAGCTGCAATTGGCAAAGAAGTAGCAGTCACTCACGTTAGGCAAGAGAGGGGATGTTTGACATTTGTGGGTGGCACAGTGGCCTTGCTTTTCTTTGTGTTTAGATGAAATTATGAAGTTATGAAAATTATAATTTACAAATAAAATTATAAAACTATGAAGTTATGAAATTATAAATGGTGTCCAGATGAACAACCACATTGAGTACAAAGGATGGTGCCTGAGATCACTGAAGGGGGCCTGCTTCATCTCACTTGACAGTGGCCTCAGAGTAAGCTTCGCTGAGGTTGGTGTTCTGCGTGATTGTTGATGTCTGGCGGGACAATAACATGGCCTGGCTGTGGGATCCAGGCTGGCTTCTGAATGCCAAAGGCTGCTGCTTTCTCTTTCCTCATGCATTCCGCATCGCTGAAGTGCTCACTGAGTGCTGGGATCGCACAGCAGAAATGGTTTCTGTCTTTAAGGAACCTACAATGAATGGTAAAAACAGACGAAAAATAGACAACGGGCAATTAATTAGTCAACAAATATGAACCAAGTGCTCCATGGGGCAGGCTCTGTTGTGGACATGGGAAGTATGAATGAAAGCACAGACAGAGACCCTCTGCCCTCACAGAGTCCTCATTCTAGCAGAAAGAGACAAGCGATAAACAGAGCAAAGAAGAATGTTATCCATTGCGTTTGAGGGTAATTATGGGGAAAAGAAAAAGCAGAGTTAGAGGAATGACACCCGTGAGAGGGAATGGCAAGGGTTGCAATATTGAACTGGGTGGCAGAGAGGGTGTGCTATGATGAATGTATACGGAACCCTTATAAGGAGAAAATAAACGACCACTCAGGCATAATATTTTATCCATTTTTTTGATAACTTATAAACCAGGGAAAAATAAGATATGCACTGTTTTATTTACTATATACAAGAAATCAGCTATAGGTATGTTGAATCAATACAACTTTACAGAAATATTACGTACATTCTTTATGGAAACAAAATAATTTTAAGTTCTTTATGGAAACAAAATAATTTTAAGTATGTTTTCTCACTTATCAACATCCTGCAAAATTTTGAAATGGTGATTTCTATACTGCAGAAAAGGAGGAAGAGATGTAATTGGTCTGTATTTGTTTATTTACTGTAACTTCAATTGATTGTTACGTGTTTCTGCCACAGATGCTGGACTGTGACATGAATGTGACCATTTCCACTGTCATCAAGCTCCCCTAGGTCTCCATCAGCTTTAGCGTCCTGGGCTCTTTCATTTCTCAGAGATTCTCATTTCTGCATCTCCTGTCAGTTCTCTCCTTTTTTTTTTTTTTTTTTTTGAGATGGAATCTCGCTCTGTCACCCAGGCTGGAGTGCAGTGGCACGATCTTGGCTCACTGCAACCTCCGCCTCCCAGGTTCAAGTGATTCTCCTGCCTCAGGCTCCCAAGCAGCTGGGATTACAGGCGCCCGCCACCATGCCCAGCTAATTTTTATATTTTTAGTAGAGATGGGGTTTCACCATGTTGGCCAGGCTGGTCTTGATCTCCTGACCTCAAGTGATCTGCTAGCCTTGGCTTCCTAAAGTGCTGGGATTACAGGCGTGAGCCACTGCGCCCGGCCTTCTGTCAGTTCTCTTAAAATAGCGGAGTGCCCTTTCCTTCCCGTTCATCTGCTGTCTGCTGGCTCTTTGTTGCCAGTAAAGGCTCATTTTCTCCTATTTAGGCTTCTCTGGCATGAGGAATGAGCCAGTTTAATGTTTATCTTAGGTGGGAGTGTGGTGGGTTGTGGAAGGGAGGTTTGGGGAGCTGGATTCTCTGCGAAAACGTGTAGCAAGGAAAAAGGTCACTGGGGAGATTATCATCTGCAAGGCAGGAGGAGAGGCTGTTTTATTGTCATTCATATGTCATCAGCCCAGTTATTAATACTTTTCTTCCTCTACCCCCTTGTCATTCTTAAGGAGTTCCTTGGAAAAAACAAGTACTTTCCTTCCCCTGGTTGGTGTCTCTGTGTCTTCAAGATACTGCCTATTTTTTTGAGGTTTCAACACAAACAGATCTAGTCATGGCAAAATGGTGACATTAATTCTGACTTCCTAGCTTCAACACTCTTCCCCTAAGAGGCAGAGAATTCTAGCACAGCAAGGGGCCTTAATGTTCTGGTCAACCCTTCTTGCCCACACTAGTCACGGAAGTCTTTGTTGAAATGCCCCCAGTGAAAGGAGGTTCATTTCCACACAAGGTAGCTCATTCAATTTTGCCACAACTCTATGTGTGTGTGTAAATGTACGGGTGCATGTGTGTATGTGTGTGTGTGTGGGTCCATGTGTGTGTGGCTTCCTCCACCCATTAATTGTAATTCTAGCAGTTGGGGCCATGAAGAAACATGCAACAACTTTTCTGGGCGGTAGGCTTTTAGATGACTGAGTACTCATTTGACATGTTTCTTTATTTCTTTACCATCAATCTCTTTCCTCCAGGATTAGCATAATCAGTTTTTTCTTTCTTCTCCTCTGAGATGGACTCTTGGTCTATCAACCAGGCTGGAGTGCAATGGCGTGATCTCGGCTCACTGCAACCTCCGCCTCCCAGGTTCAAGCGATTCTCCTGCCTCAGCCTCCCAAGTAGGTGGGATTACAGGCATGAGCCACCACGCCTGGCTAATTTTGTATTTTTAGTAGAGATGGGGTTTCACCATGTTGGCCAGGCTAATCTCGAACTCCTGACTTCAAGTGATCTGCCCACCTCAGCCTCCCAAAGTGCTGGGATTACAGGCATGAGCCACCACACCCAGTCACTGCTTTTGTCTTCCTGCAGCTATCAATGTGTACTCCAATGCTTCACAAATTTGAGTAAAATGCAGATTCCTTAAAATAAATCACAATACTATACTCTCTCTCTCTCCTCTCTCTTTCTATCTATCTATCTATCTATCTATCTATCTATCTATCTATCTATCTATCTTATTACTGACTAAATTAGTTTTTATTATTTAAAACTAAGATTTAAAACCCTTCTGTTCGTAGTCCTTAAACATGAAACTTAAAAAAATTAAAATTAAGAATAAGTGTAGAATTAGCAATTTAATATAAAAGGACAGATTAAAATGTGTTTTACTGAAGCCAAATTATTTTCAATATGAAGATAATACTACTATCATATAGCATGCATTTACATTGTTTATTGATTCCTTGTTACAATCCAATTCTCCTACCATTTGTTCTGTATATAAAATGAGGATGCAAAATGTATTGTCTTCTCCAAGGGTTAGTGTGAGACTTGCATGAAATCATGCATATTAAGCACAATCCTTATTGCAGGATAATGGTCAAAAATGGCAGATATTATTACTATAATTGTTATTGCCGGTGCTATGTTGTCATTGGTGCTTTGGCTGCTTGCAGATTCGAATGGAATACGATAAAACCTTACTGACAAACATCTTTCAAGTTTATGGCTAGTTTCCAGTCCCTACCATGACTTTTAAAATTTGCTCTGAAAATTCCTGGTCGTGCCTCTTTCTAAATTAAACAGACTTTCCAGTTGCGTATTAAAATGTGGGTCACTTCAGGGCAAGCGAGAAAGTCAAGGGGGAGTTATAATGAGGTTTAAAGGATATTCCATGTTGCATCTTCCTCTACTTCTCTGAAAGAGCTGAAATTTTATGTTCAGAATCAAGAAAATACTATGGACCTGTCTTCAATATCGTGACTGTGCCAAGACAGACAACGTTTTGATTTTCTTTGTCTTTGAATGGAATACATGCTAGTTCCTTGAAGGTTAATGAACTGCTCGCAGAGTTTTGGTGTAATAAATCTATATACAAACTTCTTTCCATCTATATTACCACAAAGAGTAGATCTACAATGTTACTCTGAGTCCTGAAAATATATTACCTTCCTGTTGTCATTCACCAAAACTAGAATTGGCAAAAAACGTTCATCGTTATTTTTTAAAATCTCACCAAAAAAGAAGTCATCTCCTTGAATTTACTGGTCTTTTGAATGATCATATTTTGAGTCATAAAGCAATATTAACTCTTATGCTCCGGTTTTTACTATAGGGCAATAGGGCAGTTAGACTGGACGCCATCTGTGAGTTGGGTCTTGTGTCCATATTCACGGGGGAGCCACTGTGTTAGAGAAGATTTAACGAATGCATAAATACTCAAAACTGTATTATCAGCTCAGCTCAAGTAGCAGTTTCCTTTTTTATTCAGAATACTTATACAGAGACACACTGAAGAACAGACAGACATACACACCCCCATGCACACCCCACAAAACTTTCTGATAGCTAGCTAAAATGAAACTAAAGACTTTGGTTTTTCGAATCAAGGTCTCTGGTAGTAATTTCCAGTAATTGTTTTAAAATATCTCTTTTAAGTCAGGAGAACTGGGGAAGACCTGTTTTACCCTGGCTCATGCTTTTAGCAGTTACATTTCTAGGCCTTTTATTCAGAAATCTCTTGATTTTCAATTTCCAAAGTGGGGATGTGGGCTTCATGAAGTCCTTTCTGGTGGTCCAAGAGCCTGGTAGTATTAAAAGAGGTAATGTCCAGATTATTGACTCGATTGTCATGTGTCCTTTTCCCCAAAAATGATGTCTGAGAATGCATTTGGGGAAACTTCTCACACTTTTCTTTTTTTTTTTTTTTGCCATCTCTCTTCACAATTACCCTTCTCTTACTTTCTCAAAGAGAGGTAGAACTCTCACCCACCTGGGATCCTAACAGGATGCATTGTTCCAGGCTGCAAAAACCTCTGAATTCTCACCCATCTGGTATCTTAACAGGATGCATTGCCCCAGGATGCAAAAACCTCTGTGCCTTCAATCAAATGGTCCACTGAAAACAGTAGTGTCTGGAGTCGTCCCTTAATCAAAGTGCCATTAATACATGGGAGTGGTCCAGTCCAGGCAGGTGAAGCAAGGTATTAGAATGAAGGTAGGCTCGTAGGATATTCTTAACCCAGATACATCATAGACAATGGGTTTGCCACAGGGATGACATTAGAAAAAAAAATACTTTACCTTTGTTATCTCCCCGTCATGGTCAAATGACCTCACTTTGGAGAGAAAATCTGATGAGAATGAAATAGAGACTGCTAAGTCTGAAGTAGAGAACGATTGTGAAAAACCTCTGCAGGCATAGCACCTTCATCAACTCAGGCAGCAAACTTCTGGCAAAGCCTGCACCTCCATCGTCTGTCCGTCTATCCATCCACTCAGCCTCTTCAAATATGAGAGTTTTAGCATTTGCTAAAAGGCTACATGCATCCCCTCTGCATGTTCGCCATTCTTAGGAATGAGGAGCTGCTGGCTGAAGGACAACATTCATCCCTGTCTCAGTCTTGGTTGCACATTTTGTATGATTTTGAGGAAGATGAAGGAAACAGATCCATAATTATTTTCCAAAGATCACCTCTTTAAGTAAAACATCAGTTTTCTACACTGCATACAAATGCAGTAGCTTAAAACGGTGTCCGTGAGTCAGGAGTCAATAGGGCTCAGCTGGGTTCTATGCTTGGCGTCTCACCAGGCTGAAAGGGAGCTGGGGGCGAGGGCTGCTACCTCATCTCAGGCGCAGGGTTCTCTTCCAAGCTCACTGGTGGCTAGAGTCATTTCATTGCAGTTGTATGGCTGAAGTCCCATTTTCCTGATCACTGTTAACAGGCACTGCTCTTAGCTCCTGGAGGCTGCCGGTAGCTCCCTATGATGTGGTCCCCTCAGGAAGTTCACAAGATGACCATCTGTTTCCTTCTTTCCAGCCAGCAGGAGCATGGCTACTGTTGCTTCTTTTCTCTATAAGGACCTGCCTGGGTAGATCAGATCCACCCAGGATATTCTCCCTTATGGTGAACTCAAAGTCGACTGATTTGCTACCCAATCATGGCTGTATCTTCTCATATTTACAGTTCCCACCCACATTCTAGGGAACGGGGATGACATATGGGGTGGGAATCAGACGCTGTTAGAATTCTACCTACCACAATCCACCCTCTGGCCCTTAATGATTTATTTATCCCAAATGCGAACTACATCAACCTCTCCAAAAGTCACAAGTCTCATTCTGCTACAGCATTAGTTCAAAGCCTAAAATCTCATCTACATTTTATCAGCTCAAATCTAAAATCTAAATCAGTACCAATGAGGCTGTTAGGTGTGATCCATTGAATACAGCTACTAGGGCACCACTTCTCTTCATTTGCTGATGTGTGAAACTAAAACTACAAATTATTTGCTCCCAACATACAGTGGTGGGATAGGCAGAGAATAAAAGCTGCAGACTTTGTGTTCAAAAAATGGGGAAATGAGAGGTAAAAGCCACCTGTTAAAGGCAATTCCAAAATTCATCTGAGCAAATAGAAGTTTCTTGATTAG
This sequence comes from Rhinopithecus bieti, assembly GCF_001698545.2. Taxonomy (NCBI): domain Eukaryota; kingdom Metazoa; phylum Chordata; class Mammalia; order Primates; family Cercopithecidae; genus Rhinopithecus; species Rhinopithecus bieti. The sequence goes on from NW_016805426.1 coordinate 1,404,755, forward strand.
ATTTCAAGACGAGAATAATTTTCCCGGGCTCTTGGATCTAGGAGTCATCTTTCCTTTTTCATGAAAGGTAGCTCCTGTTTGCGGTTGAGTAGTTTTGTCAGCTTGCTCCCTGTCAGAGAATTTTGCGAGTTCAATAGCATCTTTTCATTTCTTACTGTGTCTCTTTCAGCCCAAGCTGGCAGTTTTTCCGCTGGAACAATTTTCTTAAGAAGTCGGTGGGTCTTTGGTGAATTTCACTGGATGTCATTCTATTCGACAAAAGCCACATCCACAGATCTTTTCAAGGTAATCAGTTCACTCTCTTTGGTTTCTGTGGAAATGGCTGAAGGATACCCTAATGCTCCCTAGAGGCTCTTTGGCTTGATTGAAGGGCACCTTTTCTCTCTTAAAAGAGCCCTTTGTTTAACTGAATACACTGGCTTTTTAATCTTTCTGAAGTTGATCTGTTCAACAGTTGGTAGATGTTTCGGTTATTTCCAGTTTGGGGCTATTATAAAGAAAGCTGCTGTAAATACTTGTTTACAAGTCTTTGTGTGGGCACATATTTTCGTTTCTCTTAGGTAAATACTTAGGAGTGCAATTGCTGGGTAGTAGGGGAAAATCATTATGAGAAACTGTTCCATTTTTTCCAAAACTGTTATACCACTTTACATTCCTACCAGCAATGTATGCCACTTCTGATTGCTCAATATTTTAACTTTTAGCAATTCTAGTGGCTCTATAGTGATATTGCTTCATGATTTTCACTTGCATTTCCCTGATGATGACAACACATTGGGTATTTGCCCTGTGCTTATTGACAATTAATACAAATTTATTTGTGAAGTGCCTATTCAAGTTGTTTTGCCCATGTTTTTAATGGGTTGTCTTTTTATTATTAAATTGAAGGGATTCTTTCTGTATTCTGGACATAGGTTCTGTTTTACATTTAGGTATTGCGAATAGTTCTGCTCAGTCTGTGGTTTACCCTTTCATTTTCTCAACAGTGTTTTTTGCTGAGAAATTTTTTATTTTGATGAAGTGTAGCTAATCAATGTTTTCTTTTATAGTTAGTGATTTCTGGATCCTGTCTAATAAATATTTGTCTGCTAGTTCATGAAGATATTCTATGCTTTTTCTGGAAGTTTTATAGTGTTAATTTTTACATTTAGACCTATAATCCACTATGAATTTACTTTTACATGCAGTGCGAGATATGCCTCAAGGTACGTTTTATTCTGTATGTATATCTAACTGTTCCATCTCCATTTATTAAATGTCTTACACTTTCCCATTCCGTTGCTTTGGTGTCTCAGTTGAAAATAAATTGACCATATGAATTTAGGTATATTTCTGGACTCTTTATTCTGTTCCATTGACATTGTTTTCTGTATTTATGCCAATACCATGCTAACTTTTCAGTTGTAGCTGTATAGAAAGTATTAAAGTAAGGTAGATAGGCTCTTTAGCTTTACTATTCTTTTTCTAGATTGTTTTAGCAACTGTAAAACCTTTCAATTTCCATATACATCTTAGAATCTGTCAATGCCTACCAAAAATGCTACAATTTTGATAAGGATTGGATGAAATTTATAAATTAATTTGGGGGAAATAGACATTTTCACAGGAGAGAATCTTCCAATCCATGAACGTGGTATATTTTGTCTTTTATTTAGGCTTTCTTTAATTTTTCTGAGCAATATTATGTAGTAGTTTTTACTGTATTGCACACTTTTCAGTATATTACTCTACAGTTGATGCACATTTTTGTTAAATTTATTCCTAAATATTTTATATTTTTTAACACTAATGGAAGAATTGTTTTTAAACATTCATTTCTGATGGCATAAATATAAATAATTTTCGTTTGCTGACCTGTGTCCCATAACCTTGCTAAACTCATTTATTTGTTCTAGTAGTTGCTTTGAAGAGTCCTTAGACTTTTCCACCAAATAATTTTGTCAACAAATGAGAACAACAGTTTTACCCCATCCAATATTTATAAGTTTTATTTCTATTGCTTTCCTTATTGCATTGTCTAGGAATGCCCATATCTTGTTAAATAGAAGTGGTGGGAGTTGATATCCTTGCTTTTTGTTTCATATTAGGCAGGAGGTTTTCAATACTTCACTATCAAATATCATATCTGCAGAATTTTCACAGGAGTATTTTATCCTGGGAAAGTTACCTTTACTTCCTAGTTTCTTTAGGATTTTTATCATTAGTGAGTGTTGAGTTTTGTTAAATGCTTTCTTTCTTTCTTTCTTTTTTTTGAGACAGAGTCTCTCTCTGTCGCCAGGGCTGGAGTGCAGTGGCCGGATCTCAGCTCACTGCAAGCTCCGCCTCCCGGGTTTACGCCATTCTCCTGCCTCAGCCCCCCGAGTTTCTTCTTAAGTAAAGTCCTCTTATATTTAGTGTAATCATTAGTGTGATTAGATTTAGATCTATCATTTTGCTATTGTGTTCTATTTTTCCCCATATTTAAAAAAATCGCTTGTTCCTCTTCTCTGTTTTGAAGGGTTAAATGAGTAACTTTAGACATTTCACTTTAATTTTCTATTCTTTTCAGCTAAACTTTTGCATCATATTTTATAGTTGCTCTAGGGATTATAATATGTATCCTTCACTTTTTACAGTGTACTTAGAAGTTATGTTCTATCATCTCATGTAAAATGTAGGAAACTTTCATCAATACAGTTTCATTTACCTTTTGTGCTATACATTACATTCACATGTGTTATAAATTCCACAATACAGTGTAATCATTTTCCTTTAAACAGTCACATGCCTTCTTTAAAGTTATTTATATTTACCCATGTATTTAACATTACTTGTGTCCTCACTTCCTTCTTATAGAGTTGTGATTGTATCTGCTGTCAGCTTCCTTCATCCTGAATAATTTTGTTTAGTATTTCAATTAGTGAAGTCTTCTGTAGGCTAATTCTTCCAGATCTTTTTTTTTGTTTGTTTTGTTTTGATCTGAAATGTCTATTGTAACTTCATTTTGAAAAACTTTATTTCTGGATATAATGTCCTGGTTTGAAAGCTATTTTTTTCTTCTAGTATGTTAATTATGACATCCTATTGTCTTTTGGTCTCTCTTGCTTCTTATGAAAAGTTAGAAATAATTCTTGTTCCCTTATGTAACGTGTCATTTCTTTCTGTCTGCTTTCAAGATTTTCTCTTTGCCTCTGGTTTTTAGAAGTTTACCTATGATATGCTTAAAGTCAACTGTGTTTTGTTTTATTCTGCTAGAGATCACTGAGCTTGTTGGGTCTATAAGATCATGTTTTCACGATCACAGCAAGACAGAAACCAAGATTTAAATAATTTTTATTTTAAGATATTTGTGGCAAGGAAGTTTAGAATTAAATCTGTGAGTAGAATGACATAGTACAAAGATATTATTGCACATAGGGAGATTAGAAAACACAAATATAGTCTACCTATCTGATATCAAAGTGTACTTATACCGGTAAAAATAAATCGATATTAAACCGAAGGTAACCAATGACTTTTTAAAGTAAAAGTATTTTCTCTGGAATAGGGTTATGTTTTTTTTCCCTTAGTGTATTATTATTACCTGCATTTCGCGTTAATAGCTTTGAAGGGATTCAAATTCCTTGCTGAATGCCTTTTCTCTCTCCCTCTCCTTCCCTTCCCTCCTTCCTTCCTCCTCCCATCCTTCACTTCCCTACTTCCCCTGCCCCTCCCCCTCCCCTCCCTCCTACCTTCCTATTGTGCCTCCCTCCCCTCCCCTCCCCCTCCCTCCCTTCCCACTTCCCTTCCCTTCCCTTCCCTCCTCCCCTCCCCTCCTTCTTTTCTCTTGCTTTCTGTTCTTTCTTTCTTTCTCTTCTCTCTTCTCATTCTTTTCCTTATCTATAGACCATTCAGAAACTAGCATTTCTAATATAGATGTAAATTTCCAAACTAGAATAAAAATGCAAATTCTAAGACTAAACATTTGAATGAAGCTTAGGAATAAAGTTAATGTATCTTATCTCCAAATTGAGTTTCATAAAATATAGAATTATTTGAAGTAGCCTTTTGGACATTAAAAAAAACTCAAAGAATAAGAACATAAAACTGATTATAAATCAGAAGCGTTGTCCATTTAAATTCACTGTGGCAGACAAAAGAAAAGAAGAATTTTAAGGTCGGGAGCAGTGGCTCATGCTTGTAATCCCAGTATTTTGGGAGGCCAAGGGGGGTGGATCACCTGAGGTCAGGAGGTCAGGAGTTCGAGAGCAGCCTGACCAACATAGAGAAACCCCATGTCTACTAAAATAAAATAAAATAAAAAATTGAGCCGGGCATGGCAGCAGGCACCTGTAATCCCAGCTACTCCTGTGGCTGATGCAGAAGAATTGCTTGAACCCGGGAGGTAGGGGCTGCAGTGAGCTGAGACCATGCCATCGCACTCCAGCCTGGGCAACAAGGGTGAAACTCCATCTACAAAAAAAAAAAAAGAGAGACGAATATTAATATTAATACAATTTCATTATACTTAAGAAAAATTATTCACTCTCAACTGAGTTACTTATAAGTGATTCTAAGAAAATCAGATATCCTTTTCCATCTTCCTTTTCTCTAGTATGTATACTATACCTTAGACTAATTTATATTTCTGAAACCTGAGAGTCATGAGATGTTTTAAATAAAGAACAGTTCTTAATAATGACCACATCAGTATGACTTTTGATATTGTGAAAGGAAAATGAACCTTAGGGTCCCCAAACCACTAGGGTAAAGAGAAAAGCAAAGCTGGGAACTGCTTAGGGCCAACCTGCCTCCCATTCTATTCAAAGTCACCCCTGTGCTCACTGAGACAAATGCATATCTGATTCCTCCTTTGGAGAGGCTCATCTGAAACTCAAAAGAATGCAACCATTTATCCATTTATCCGTTACCTGCCTATGACCTGGAAGCCCCTCCCCGCTTGAGTCTTCCTCTTTTGGTTCTAGTTGCCCTGCCTTTCCAGACTGAATCAGTGTTCATCTTGCCTATGTTGATTGATGTCTCATGTCTTCCTCGAATGTATAAAACAAAACTGTGCTCTGCCCACCTTGGGCGCATGTCGTCAGGATCTCCTGAGGCTGTGCCGGGCGTGGACATCCTCAACTTCGGCAAAATAAACTTTCTAAATTAACTGAGACCTGTCTCAGGTCTTTGGGGTTCACAATATACATTTTACCCGTACACAATGTATTGTATTGTTTTCAGTATTCTTTAATGCTTGAGGGTCTAATTCATAGCAGAAGCAGAAAGCCTGATCTCTGCCTGTTGTTCCAGTTTGAAGTTCATAGTCAATAATTCTTTCTTGGCCTGTAATTAAACTTTGTCAACCTTCTTTGTTTTTGTTTTTTTTGTTTGTTTGTTTGTTTGTTTGTTTGTTTTTTGAGATGGAGTCTCGCTCTGTCGCCCAGGCTGGAGTGCAGTGGCCGGATCTCAGCTCACTGCAAGCTCCGCCTCCCGGGTTTACGCCATTCTCCTGCCTCAGCCTCCCCAGTAGCTGGGACTACAGGCGCCCGCCACCTCGCCCAGCTAATTTTTTGTATTTTTTAGTAGAGACGGGGTTTCACCAGGTTAGCCAGGATGGTCTCGATCTCCTGACCTCGTGATCCGCCCGTCTCGGCCTCCCAAAGTGCTGGGATTACAGGCTTGAGCCACCACGCCCGGCCCCTTCTTTGTTTTTAACCATCTTTCCCCTCCCTTCACACTTTTAATCACCCAGGTACTTACTTTCACAGCATCTCTGACTCTCTGTCTGTTGCCCACAGATCCATTCCTCATCCTGCCCCTGCCCTGCTCTGTATCCAGGAGCGTTGACAGCAGAGATGTGCTTCCCAGTCTCCCAGGTCAGTTGGCTTTCCATGGGGTTCAGCTAATTGATGAGAGACTGGAGGGCTGGGAGGGAGAGGGTGGGCCATTGCTTTCCTCCCCCATAGCCTTATGTGGTGTGTCTGTTAGCAGCTGCACCCCATTGTGAATCCTGCTCTGCCCAGACAGACATACCTGAGATGGTTCCAGCTTCCATTAGATGGAGCTGCTCCCAGGTCCCAGGTGGCATTACCTCCTTCTCTTGCCCCCAGCCTAAGGGCAGCAGTAGTTTCCTGCTGTTGCAAATCCCCAGGTTATCTGCTGCCTCAATGTGGCTTCTCAGTTCCTTCCGCACCCATATTACCCTCTCCCTGCAATGAGTTTCCTTTGTGTAAATGCTTGAAGAGCTTTTTGTTTTCCTGGTTAAATGCTAACAGACAGTATCTCTTACAAACTGCCCTATTTTCAGATTGCCTATAATAGCATCAATGATTATCATTATGGTTCTTAATGGTGGGTCAGTAACCAATAAAATATGCAAGATTTTCATTTAGTTCTTACATAAAATGAGATGCAATTCCATATATTTTACATATAAAAGAGCTACTTACCAGGAGTTTAATAAGTAGATTATTATTATGATGATGAGACAGGGTCTTACTCTGTCGCCCAGGCTGGAGTGCAGTGACGTGATCATGTTTCACTGCAACCTTGACCTCCCAGGCTCAAGCAGTCCTCCCATGTCAGTCTCCTGAGTAGCTAGGACTACAGGGTGTGTGCTACCACGCCAAGCTAACAATAGTGGGTTATTAAGGGTTATTAACTTTTATTATACATGTAGCAAAATTCTTTTCACAGCATTGCTGAAAAACATTTCTAAATATTATAGTTGTTAATTCATAGCATTCTGCCTCTGTATGTTAATTTATCAATATAATTATTTACAACATACGATAATGTTTCCCTGACAAGCTTGCGAACTTCAAGTCTTAAACATACTAAAATCATGTCTAAAGCTTTTGGAAAATACGGGTTCCTGGAATCTAACCCAGACTGACAGTCTCTGACTTAGGAGAAAGGAGGCCAGGGTGACGCCTTAGCATTTAGCTTCTCAACCTGATGAGGGGTGTTTGGGAAAACAACATAACAAGTAGAAGGCTAAGCACAAATACCATTTCCAAGTCCCCATTTGGCTGACTATTGGATTATTGCCTTTTCATCTCTGAGAAACTTACAGGGACTGTAATAAACTCTGGACCTGATATAATATTTAAAGCATTCACATCCACGTAAGGCATTTGTGGTGCAAGAGGTGCCCCTGCCCCAGTCACTTCCTTGAAGCCTTCATGTGAGGTTTACTATAAAAACACTTAGTCATTTTCTGAGGTGTGACTATTTCTGTCTGATGGACAGGAAAGGGGGAAAGTTTTACTCATATCAATTAATAAAGAAGTTCTGGAAAGATCTTGTATTTCCAGAAAATAAGCCAACCTAGTAACACCACGAGCCCTGTTTGTACTTGTTTTGAACTGCCTGTAACTCAGATTTGGTCTGGGTGAGAAACAAGGGTCACAAAACAAGATTTTCTGAATGTGAATCCACCTTCAAAGTTCCCGAAAGTTCTTCCTGAGAGCCCGTGGAGCTTTTTCTATCTGTTCACTGGGGGAGAGATTTCCAGTTGCCCTTCAATGGCCTTTTTTTCTCATCTTCCTTGGCATTAAGACTTTTAGATAAACACACAGCTCCCAGAATAATCTATCAGCATATGAAGGTGTGTCCAAACTGTGCATGTCAACTACTGCATGTGCTTCCAAGGAAAAATAGTGGAAAGCCTTAATCTGGGACACAAAAAAAATAGATGAAATTTAATCTCTGAGATGTCTTGAGGAGCCAGAGAAATGTCTAAAAGTAAACATTTTTAGAAAAAAAAATTAACTATCTTTATCAATTAATCTTCCTCCCCACCTAATTCCTAAAGCACCGAAGGTGACTGGGTAGATGCTATCATTTAATAGATATACTGACAAGGTAACTGACTCTTTAAAACAAGGAATACATGGCTAGTCTCAGATGAGCATGTGAGGTAAGGTTCAAGATCAGCTTCTAATCATAGGTGCTTGATATAGTGGTTATTTTTCCAAGCACTCACCTACATGCACAATTAAAAGTGACCTACATCATCAGTTTGATCTTGCTTTCGGGTCAGTTAAAATTATATTGTGAGCATTTTGTAATTCTTTTGAAATTCTTCAAACAGATTCCATTGAAAAACAAAGACATTGTGTATTCAACTTCCCCTTTATTGTTGCATATGTCTGTTATTCTCACTCTTTATTATTACAAATCATGCTACAATGGATAGAGACTGGAGAGTATCAGTCACCATCATCCTGGCTGGCTCGTGCAGGCTGAGAAGGCAGCAGCCGTGGGGAGGGCAGGAAAGGATGTCAAGAAATGTCATAAAGGATCAAGGCCTGAGTCACAGATCTGAGGGCAGCCTCAATGGCTGCCACAGAGAGCAAACACAAGCACTTCCTACCTCAAGTCCTATCAGTTTGTCTTGTTTTTACTTGCGACCAAATTGCAATTCATCATCATTTCATTCCAAATTATTGGAATCCCAGAAGCACCTCCTGACTCTTACCTGTTGAGCTCTTGGTAAGAACCTCTATTACCCACAGCAGTAATTTATTTTGCTAGCTATGGCAGTGAATGTTACACATACTACATTAATATTACAGACAACCCCATGGTATTTTGATAATTCTTCCTATTTTACAGAGATGAAAATGAAGGGTTACTGCCCAATGCCTCGGCTTGTAAGTCAGGTGAGCATGTATATGACCCTGAACCTCTGCTCTTGGCACCATGCCACCACGGTGCTGGTGGTGTTGCCGATGCTGGATGGGGGCTGAAATGTCAAATGACTGCTAAGGTGAGCCCAAAAGGACATCGGGTCCCCCAGAGAGCCAAACTGAGAGTCAAGCTGAGAAATAAGCCTATGCTAGCCAATTTACTATGGGCTCCATTGAATAATGACTGTGACATTAGTTCACGGACAAATAGCGGTGTTGGCCCACTTCTGGTGCTTCAGGACGGGGTTTCTCCCCTCTGCATGTCCGGGTCACTACGGGAGCTTGAAGAAGTTTCCTCTGCATGGTCTACACAGGGGCTTCTGAGTTAATCATATTTGATGGGGCTGGAGCATCAGTAGCTTTGACAAACTCTTCTGGTGATTTCAATGTGCCCCCAGGGTTGAGAACCACTTTTTAGGGACTTCTGAGGCTCTGAACTAGTGGTTGATCAAAGTACTAATGTGTCCTGTAGAAAAACACTTTTTGTCAGGGCGCGGTGGCCCATGCCTGTAATCCCAGCTCTTTAAGAGGCAGAGGTGGGTGGATTGCTTGAGGTCAGGAGTTCGAGACCAGCCTGGCCAACATGGTGAAACCCCGTCTCTACTAAAAATACAAAAATTAGCCAGATCTGGTGGGACAGGCCTGTAATCCCAGCTACTCAGGAGGCTGAGGCAGGAGAATCACTTGAACCCCGGAGACAGAGGTTGCAGTGAGCCAAGATCATACCACTGCACTCCAGCCTGGGCAACAGAGCAAGACTCCATCTCAAAAAAAAAAAAAAAAAAAAGAAAAGAAAAGAAAAACACTTTTCGTTATGTAAATTAATCTTACTACTTTAACAAGAGCCCCAGAAAGATATAGCAGTGGTTAAAAAGCTGATATATACAAGAATTCCAGTATCTATTTCTCTGTTGTGAAGTCAGAGGGACAGGAACCTAGTGGTTATATGCACAGCAATGTGGGAGACAAATGTGGGAAAAAGTCTGGGATTCATAGTTTTCATTTCAGCTTAGAAGCTCCTTAGCAGTGAAGCTGTCAGTCTGCCCAATTTCAAATCTTATAAGTCATGAAATCACTCATTGCCACCTGGTGTTATTTTTTTCTCCCTACTTTCTTCTCTCCCTCCTTCTCTCTCCCCTCTCTCCTTCCTTCCTTCCCTCCTCCCGTTCCTTCCTTCCTTCCTTCCTTCCTTCCTTCCTTCCTTCCTTCCTTCCCTCCCTCCCTCCGTCTCCCTTTCCCTCTCCCTCTCTCTCTCTTTCTTTCCTCTTTCTCCCTTCCTTTTCCTTTTCTTTCTTTCTTTCTTTCTTTCTTTCTTTCTTTCTTTCTTTCTTTCTTTCTTTCTTTCTTTCTTTCTTTCTTTTTCTCTTTCTTCTCTCTCTCTCCTCTCTCTCTTTCTTTTCCTTCCTTCTTTCCTTCCTTCCTGTCTTCCTTTCCATAATACTAATTTAATTTAAATGTTAATTGCATCTACAAATGCAGTTATCTTTTAACATTTAAATTATAACTTAAATGTTAATTGCATCTACAAATACCTTTACAGAAACATCAGTACTGTTGTTGGTAGGCCAAATATCTGGGCACTGTAGCCTCACTAGTTCCTCATGGAGGTGTAAGTAATATTCAGGGGTCACTGCCTCTGGCCCAGTGATGGTGGTCCATTTGAGAAGGGCCCTGCAGTGCTCCACCAATGAGGCAGACTTCCTGGGTGTGCACATACGGGCTTTTAAGTCACGTTTTTAATGGTGTGACCAGACCCATGGCAGGTCTAGCCCTGGAATTATAAGGAATGCTGAAGGATAGAGGGACATGAAAATGATAATGGAGGATTAGGGAACAATATTTCAACTAAATATAAACAAAATCGGCTTCTTCCTTGGACTCTTTTTTTTTCTTTTTAAAGACAAAACCTTTTTTTCAAATAGGGAGACTCAACTCTAGTAGACCATAGTGGCTGGCAACCTATTTTGAGAGAGATGGTTTGGAAGAAGAGCAGCTTCCTTAGGCCAGAAGGAGAACCTCGCTGAAGCTAACGGGAGAGGTCTGAGAGCCACAGCGCGGGGCCCTGCGGGCTGGGCGGCATGCTCCTCTCCAGCCTCAGGGGTGTGCAAGCTGGCTTGGCCATAACCACCAGAGGAGGACCCGGTGGGATACTGGGTCAGCTCCTACCTCCTGGGTCTATAAGCAGAAAACGTGGCTCACAGAAAACCGAAGTGAAGCGGAGTCCCTTCTTGGGAGCTTTCCTTGCCCAGTGATTGAGCTCTGGGGACTGGGACAGATGCTGTGGGTCCATGACTGAGACATGCGCAAGGTCCCTGGAGACGGGAGTGGTCCCTAGTGGTAGAAGTAGGAACTACACCCAGATTTCTACCCAGGTGAATTGGAAGAGAAGCCCCCAGGAAAGCAAATATGCCTTTTTTCTTTGTACCCTCACAAAGGGTTACTGGGTTTATTAGGATGAGGATACAATGAATTTTTAAATATCAGACCAAAATATTTTTATGATCTGTAATTCATACTCATTGTGGTTCCCATATTAAGAGCCAGGAACAGAGACACCACTTTCAGTGGTAGAGTGTGGGTTTAGGGAAGAGGGAAAGGAAAGCAACCCTCCTGAGGTTGGGCTGGTAAAAAAGAAGCGAAAATTACTTTTCCTTCTTTTCCTGAATAGTCCACACTAGCACAAAAAAGGATACATTTATTTTTCAGTAACTTAGTTTAATAAAGATAGAACTGGACTGAAGCAGTATATTGGCATTTCTGCTATAATGTTATATATAATATCATAAAAAACTTTACATATCACAAAATCATGTGCTAAAATGTAACAAGCCTTGTGGGAAAAGAATGTTGCAAATTTTAGCCGCAGTACTGACAAAAACATTAGCAATCCTAGGAGGAAGAATCAGAGTTAAAATGACAGTTTCAATCCCTTAAAACCAAAACAAAATTGTAGATAGCTGTATTAGTCTGTTGTAATGCTGCTATGAAGAAGCACCCGAGACTGGGTAATTTAAAAGAAAAGAGGTTTAACTGACTCACAATTCCGCAGTGCTGGGGAGGCCTCAGGAAACGTACAGTCGTGGCGGAAGGAAAAGCAAACACATCCTTCTTCACATGGCAGCAGCAAGGAAAAGTGCAGAGTGAAGATGGGAAAAGCCCCTTATAAAACCATCAGATCTCATGAGAACTCACTCACTATCAGGAGAACAGCATGAGGGTAACCGCCCCCATGATTCAATTACCTCCCACGACACTTGGGGATTATGGGAACTACAATTCAAGATGAGATTTGGGTGGGGACACAGCCAAACCTTATCAGTAGCTTAACAGAAGTGGGAGAGCCACTTAATAAACAGGTCCAAGAAAGAACGGACGAGTAAAACTGAGTTGAGTAGCAAGAGTAGTAGAAAGTGTCATGAATGAATGTTGAAGGTACCAAGGTTTTTCAATCTCTAATCATGCATATGAATAACCTAAGGATATTGTTCAAATGCAGATTGTGATTCAGTCAGCCTGGAGTAAGGCCTGGGATTCTGCATTTCCAGGTAGCTCGTCTGAGATGCTCTGACTGTGAGCTTTTGGAGCATACTTGAGTCACCTGAGTGTGCAGTGCTGTGCTGAATCCTTCATGACTGGCTGTGTTCAGCTGAGCTGGTGGACTTTGCATGAAGCTATTGTTACTTGGAGGCACAAAATCTAAACTGCTGGTAAAAACTGTGAATCAGCACGCCTTTTCTCCCATTCAGATATTCCCCAAATCGTCAGTCATGGATGAGTTAATTTAAATTGCAGAAACATGCATTGTAGCAAAACAGACTCTATTTGGGGCTAAGAACTTCTTAAATTTCCTTAGAGAGAGATCTCTACTCTGCTACTCCTTCGAATTAAGAAACATTAGGGCTGAAAAGAGACATGAAAAACAGCCTGTTGAACATTTTCATTTTACAGGTGATAAAAATGAAGGTCTTGGGTCACCCAGCTGGGTGAAGGCCCAGGTGAGACTGACCCACTTCCCCAGTTGCCTTTCCACTCCATCTGGTGTGCATGGCTACTTCTTAGGAAGGACATAGGTTTATTTTAGAAAGGTAATTTTTATATATTCTCCAGTTTTATAATTATTCCCACTGATTCCATTTCTGTGTAGAAGAAGAGGCAATGTCACAGTGACCATTCGATTTCCTGCATCCTCAGATGAAGCTTCTGAGTCAATCAGGGATGTGTGTCTCTTTAGAAAATTCCTCTGTCGTGGCCGGGCGCGGTGGCTCACGCCTGTGATCCCAGCACTTTGGGAGGCCGAGGCGGGTGGATCACGAGGTCAGGAGATCGAGACCACGGTGAAACCCCATCTCTACTAAAAATACAAAAAATTAGCCGGGTGTGGAGGCGGCGCCTGTGGTCCCAGCTACTCGGGAGGCTGAGGCAGGAGAATGGCGGGAACCCGGGAGGCGGAGCTTGCAGTGAGCCAAGATGGCGCCACTTCACTCCAGCCCGGGCGGCAGAGCGAGACTCCGCCTCCAAAAAGAAAAAAATATAAAAAGAAAGAAAGAAAATTCTCCTGTCGTATGTCGAAATGTGCCATAGTTCTCTTGACTGCTCAGGCTTGCAGGTGTAAAAGGATTCCCGTGGGAAGAATCGCAGAAGAATGACGGAAGGGATGGAACGGTGATTTGGAGAGGAGAAATCTCTTCCTGGTTCTCCGTTTATTGACCACGTCACTCCAAGGCATCTTGATAGCACAAAATCTCAGTGAATTTGGTTCAAACCAAATGAACCTGGCTTCATGTGCATGCAGCATACAAGCAGAATGAGGGAAAAGATTGTCATAATCCATGGGCTGCTGGGAGAAAGGCTGCTGAGTTCTGGCGATGATTGATTTTGCTGGCAGACGGAATCAACTGCACCATTCTCATCATCCTTCTGAACCTTAGATCCTTTCCTTGCTTTCTTTCACCAGGTAGATGATCACGCTGTTCCCTCATAGGATATGACTTTGATTCTTTCATTCTGCCTTTCGCTATTGATCGTTTTTCACAGATTTTTCCTTCACACTAGATTATGAACGGTTTTGTGTTGGTAAATGTGTAACGACCAACTATAAAAGAAACTATATGTGAGCACGTGCACACGCACTCATATGTTTATTACCACTTTCACCAATATAAAGAGTATATAGCATGCCATTTAAATATAATAATACAATATTATATCGTATGATACCTTTTATTGTCAATTCCGATTAGTCAACTGATTCTCACAAGATGTTTTCATTGGTATTAACTGTACTCCAGTAACTGCCGCCAATGTACGGTTGCAATTGAGGAACGAATGTAGTTCTGCAATGACAGTTGGCAGTTGGTTGATATTTCCATTTGCATTAGCAAGGCAAAACTGAAACAATGAAGACATAGTTGTAACTTCATTCATTTGTCAGTAACATGAGTGATTACTGAATTGAGGGACAGTTTCCAAATACTGGAAGAGTATTTCTTTCCTTAAATTTGTGATATTCACGTCATAGCTACAAGCGTGGCACACATTGAAGTACAATCTACATCATTCCCATTTTTTCTCTTGGCTTCTTTAAAATAGTGAAGCTCAAATGTGTAGCAGTTAATGCTTTCCATGGTGAAAATCCTCCCGCAAAAGCCAAATTTAGCCTCTCAATGCGATGTCCTTGAAGGAGAGTTGAGAAGAGGTGTGCAGTAGCCCCCACGGCACCCCATGGCACAGGTTTCCACCAGACAGAGGCAACATGCGAAACGGCTCCCAAGAGCTCAGGTAACAGCGCATGGAATAAAATCACTTGGAACTGTCTGGGTACTTATTATTTTTAATGGCAAAAATACTTTTAATTGCTTTTAAAATTACCAATACTTTTAATGGCAAAACCACAATTACATTTGCATCATACTTTTCTTTTAATATAATTTAATTATAAGTTTGTGTAATTTTTGAGACACAATGTAAGAATTTTAATGTAATTTATTTAATTATAACTTTGTATCATTTATTTTTTTGAGACAAAATTTAGTAATTTTTTCTTGCTTTCTCACGTGAGCTGGAATGCAGGTGATGCCATCATGGCTCACACCAGCCTCCGCCTCCGAGGCTCAAGTGATCTTCCTGCCTTAGCCTCTCAAGTAGCTGGAACTACAGGTATGAGACACTACATCTGGGTATACTTTTTTAAGAAAGGCACTGTTGGTAGCCCATTTTTATTTATAATGTGGCATATCAAAATAAGATTAAAGATATTCACCAGCATGAAAAATACTACAGTGAAGTATATAATGTAATTTTAAATAATAGCTGTATGTAACAACTAGCACCCTAAATTCCTGAAAACTTGAAAATAAACCCTCATGAGCTATCACAAGCCAACTCCAGCGCAGCACTGGTTTAAGGGCAAAGCCTACATCCTATTCATCTTTGAATTGATCTGCATACAGTAGGCACTTAATAAATGTGTGTTACATTTATTTAAATTTATTAAACAAAAGGTCTGGACTAGATGATTTTTAAAATCTCTCCCAATTTTAATGTTTTCCTTTTGTTTAAAATTTCCATTTCAAAATAATTGAGAAAACATCAAAATATAAGGAAGAAAATAATTGCTTCTGGTCCTACAAGCTAGTTTTAACCATGGATAATATCTTGACATATTTGTCTCCATTTTTTTCCAATGAATGATGCTTATAAATTGTAAAGAAATCAATGAATGTAAAAGCATAAAGATAAAAATAAAAATAAGCATCCAAGCCAGTTACCCAGAAATTGCTATCACAATTGTTAGGCTGTTATTTCAGCACTTTTTCTATATATTTATTCAGAAACAAGGGGAAGAACAAATGGATAATTGTATCGTTAATACATTCGTAAAAATGGAATGCTATGCTAGATGTTATTTTAAATTCAGCTTTTAGATTTAACTAAATAGAAGAAAATACTGAACGAATTCTTAATTTTAAATAAATACCATGCCAAGAATAGTTGTGACTGTTACCTCAAGATGATTTTAAAGTTAAGAGAGAGAGAGAAGTTTTGAGAAACATTACAAGATTTCACTCCTTATGACATAAGGAGGTTCTTGTTTGTTTGTTTGTTTTGTTTTTGGTAAACTCATATTGAGGTTTCAGGAAAGTAGCTGTTGAGACTGCTTTGAAAAATGAAGGAATGAGTCCTTTCACCATCACTGAGTGTTTCATAGCTCCCCTCCCTTAGTGTCAATTTTTGGTGCTTATAGTGTTATTATTATTTTTTATTGTCTAGGTTTATAACATGCATATTCTGTTCTATGACCATAACTTGTATATTTTAAGTGTTAGCTTTATATTTAAATGGATTAGGTGCTGATTACCTACCGTTTCATCATAGCTTCTACCTTCATGAGTTCTACACTTAAATTCATTCTGTAATTGATAATTTTTTTTTTTTTTTTTTTTTTTTTTTTTTTTTTTTTTTTTTTTTTTTTTGAGATGGAGTCTCGCTCTGTCGCCAGGCTAGAGTGCAGTAGCGCCATCTTGGCTCACTGCAACCTCCGCCTCCCAGGTTCAAGCAATTCTCCTGCCTCACCCTCCCGAGTAACTGGGATTACAGGCACGCACCGACTCATTTTTGTATTTTTAGTAGAGATGGGGTTTCACCATGTTGGTGAGGATGGTTTTGATCTCCTGACCTTGTGATCTGCCTACCTTGGTCTCCCAAAGTGCTGGGATTACAGGTGTGAGCCACCATCTCTGGCCGAT
Organism: Rhinopithecus bieti; assembly: GCF_001698545.2. Lineage (NCBI taxonomy): Eukaryota > Metazoa > Chordata > Mammalia > Primates > Cercopithecidae > Rhinopithecus > Rhinopithecus bieti. The sequence goes on from NW_016805426.1 coordinate 1,421,154, forward strand.
GAATTTTAATGCCAAGCAATTTTTAAATTTTAAATGAAAGAAAGGCTCCTAGGCATTACATTTCTTTAGTTCTTCCCTGTTTGAGAATATATATGTGTCGCTTTTATGTCTTCATGACATCTTAACGAGGTATGATATTCTTGGACCGTGCCTTCTCTTCTCAGAACTTTGTAGCTATTTTCTGATGTCTCCTCTTATTGAATGGTATTTGTAGAAAACTGTAAAACCAGCCATGATCACATCTTTCTTTAGAGCGACTTGCTCTCTCTGCTTGGTGCCTGAAGAACTATTTTCTTTATCATTGATTTTCAAAATCTTTACTAGGACAAATCTTGGTGGTAAGCTTTCTATACCAAATTTCCCCAGGCACGTTGTGCTTTTGCGATTTGCAACTTCAATACTTTCTCTATTTCAGAGACGTTTACTTTTACCTTTTAATACACCTTTTTGTCAATCTGTTGGATTTTCTGCTGTAGGTGCAATAATATTCCCATGTGTTTTCTATTTATTCGTTTTTTTCTCATTTTTTTTCTATTTAATCTATATTGGAGTATTTCTTTTATGTCATTAATTTGATTTTCAGAGATGACTATTCTGTTCTCTGCTTTTTCTAATTAATGACTTCCAAAGGGATGTGGTTGTGATTGACAATTTAATCTCTTTCATTTCCAATCTCCCTCTTGTTCCATCATCTTATCTTTAGGATGCTGTTTTATTGAATCAATACTGGTTTAAGGTTATTTTGTAGCAGAAACCAACTATGAAGAGTCAATTTATACCTTCTCCTAGGTTAGGACCCGAATTTTCCCTTGCTGTGGGTTGCGTGTGTGTTTTCTAACTGTGTGATGCCAACATTATATAACATGCCTTTTCTTTCTCTCTTATTTATGATTAGATGGGTCTTTCCAGACATGCTATTTGCTCACAAATATAATGGGTAAATAACTATTTGACTCTCTTCCCACTTTACTACTTTACCTGACACCAGCTTGCCTCTTCTTTTTTTTTTTTTTTTTTTCCCCAGAAGTACA